>NW_020272943.1:0-163262 GCF_003268045.1 Sipha flava
ATATATATATATATATATATTTTATTGTTATGTTTTCATGTTAACTATTGTTAATTGTAATTGGGTTCGCCCGTTTTATCAAATAAATAATTAAATAACCAAGTATAAACATTTTTTTTCAGTTGCATTGAAAACAATCTCAGCTTCAATTTCTTTAAATTCAAATTTTTTAGAGCAAAATTAGTTAAAGCTTTTATCTAATTATCGATCAGAAAAAAAAAATTGTATTATAAGACATAATCAACATTTAATGAAATGTTAACTTAAATAAAGTAATGATAATTATTTTAGACTAAATAATAATTTTAAATTCATAAAATTAGTAATTATAATTATATGTAAAAATGCGTTTATCAAGTAGAACATAAACTAATTCATATATCTTGAATACTTCTTATCGTTTCAATAACGGTTTACGTTTTGTTGAGTATAAAAATTGAATCTGCAATAAAATCGCCCACTGATTAATATAATATCATAATCAAGGCTCGTGACTTTATGTATTTGCATATTTGCATTGGAAATAGGTAGGAGAAATAAAATTCGATACACGTTAGTTTTCAATAAAAGGATTCAAAATTTTTTTTGTTTATTTTTTTGCATATTTTAAATTATTTTTTCTTCACATGTATACTGTATAGATTTATTCGTTTTTATTGCATATTCAATATTTTTTAAATTTAATTAATACAACATTTTATTTCTGAAAAAAAAGTATATACTACATTAGGTATAATTTTAATTTTTAAATCGTTAAAAAATGATGTTTAGAAATAAAATTAAATGGTACCTGTGAGTATATTGTACATTCTAAATTCATTTTATCTGAATTATTTCATAATTATGTCAAAATAATACCGATAATCAATGACACGACTCCATGGTGTAAGTTAGAATAAAACTTCTTGCTCGGACAACCGTTAAAAATATTCGTATAATGATAGAAAATGTATTGAAAAAAAAATTTTGGTCTTGTTATGCTAAAGAATATGCTCAATAGCAAAAAAATTTAAAGACATATCATTCAACAGTTTGACCCTTTTTTTAATATACGAGTAGGTATAATGTTTATGATCATTTTTTTTTTTAATTTGATGTGTAATAGTACGTTGTTTTAAATTAAAATAAAAACATATTTGAGTGCATATTTTGATATTTTTTTATATATATGTATGCGCATATTTTTATGATTTTAAGGACATAAAGTGATAAGTCCTGATTGTAATGCTACCTTAATCTCATCATGATAATGTTCAGTGACCACAAAAATAAAAATAAAAGAAACGAGACACGTTTCAATCGTATCAAATTTAATTCTGGTTATTATCATTATAAAAAGTGATGGCGATTCGATTCAGGGAACAAGCGCCGTGCGATTGTCGCTTGACACATACATTTTTCATAAGTGTTGCTTATAGTCAGAAAAAAGGCTAGCTAAACTTCAACTTTTATAACATTTCTGTTAGTAAATTTCGTTTGCGCCAAAACGAATAAATTAAATATCTCATCATTAAATTGTCCAAGAAACACTAGCGTTTGTGTGATCGTACGCTATAACTGACAGGTGGTATCGTATTGTGCTCCGTGTTGCGTAGATCCTTTTGTCTTTTACTAGTAGATATTATCTTTCGCTGACTCTTTTTGACGTAAGGACACGGCACGCGAGAAGTAATAATGTGTACGTTCTGCAGGTTTTATCTCACGTCCGCCGCTGTACAATTAGGTAATTTATATCACCATGGAATGTCATCGTATCTCATGTTTTGTACAACGCCCAATAATGACGTTATATAGTAATAAATACGATGTTATCGTTATCAGTGGTGGATTGAACGGTACAAAAATTGGACACTTGTCATTCGGAGACCGGCGGATTTTTTTTCAGTCGGCTTTATTGTGTATATATGAGTATCTGAGGTGAGGAGGGAAGATACGATATGATTATATACGTTATGGTTTGAAATTTAATTAAAAACCAAAAAAATTTAAAAAAAAATATTGTTAACAATGTATGGTTCACACGGAACATTGGTCAAAATTAATTAGATATTTTTAATGAGCCCTTTGTATGGTTACTCGCGAGGGGAAAATTATACTCTATGCACCATCGGTCGTTATAATAATAATAATATTTAATGTATGTCGTCAATCGAATGTGGTTTAATTTGTAACTGTTACTAAACTGTTATAACACTATAATACAGCATTTGAAATGAATAATGTTCACGTTCGGGGTATTCGTGTGTTTCTTGGTTAATACCCTTGCAAAATTCTGATTGTTTATCGCGGTTGATGTGATTAGAGTTCGACACATCTCTTGGAAAATAACGTCATAACTGCACTGAGACCCGGTGTTTCGTTTTAATTGAATAATTTATAATTGCAAATTTGAAAATGGTTTAGGTACCGGAAAGTGTCACGCTCCTGAAACCGTGCAAGAATATGCCAATTATCGTCCTTTGTACCTATGTGAATTTTCGCTTATTGCAAGTACTGCTCGGTCATTAACAAGATCTCACGTTCACGTTTACATTGACGGTTCGGACGATTGATAACAGGGCCGGATTGTACAAATTCGGCCCATCGAGTTTTCCGTACGTTACCGGTCCTTGACGACCCTTAGCCAATTTTTTTTTTTAATCACATATTTCAATAGGTGCCCTTATCTTTTCTAATTAATATTTAGTACAAACAATACGAAAAGCACCATGTTATATGTCTAAAAAGTCTAAAATTGACCAAGTTGCAGCAGTTTAAAATAACAATGGTAAAATGCAAGGGATTTTCAGTATTTTTACTGTAATTCTGAAAATAATTATTCTAGAGTTATTCAGACTTGACATTTTTACTCCTATTAACAATGTGAGATTTACATGTTGTTATAATTTTAACTACTGTTAATTTTCATTTAAATCAGTATAAGAATTACAAATTTTAGTATAAACCATAATTTAGTATGTTATTTATTTTGCTACATTAATCCCATAGGATCTATTGGAATGAATGGAATGTATTAATAATTAATAGACAATGTAATTCTTATTTCAGTTTATTTATTTGTTAAATAATTTAATGTATAAATTGTTCAAATAGTTGTCTCAACCTATTCTAGATTAGCGGCCCCTCATAATTTGTACGGCCAAAAATTGTCGCGGTCCACCGAGTTTTGCTCGATAACTCACCGGGCCAATCCGGCCCTGATTGATAATATCGATTATAATCGATTTAACTGTTTCGGGAAATGTCCATAACAACAACGTATCGTTTTGATTGGTATCGAATCGTTTGGTTACGAAATAATAAATACAATAATAACTGTATTACAGTGTTGTGCGAACATAATAAATTAACGTGTGCGACATTATACTCACAACGTCGTGTTCCGTAATTAATGTATCGGAGTGGGTTGAATGTCATACTTCATGATGACGAGAATGTTTCTAGTCTTCCGGAGAAGCACTAAATGTACATACACTGTATACACATTTATAATGTCATAGATATTGTTAAATTATTATGAAGACACAGTGTTTTTAACGTAATAAATAATTTATTGCTATATTCTTCTGAGCACCAAAAGTTTCCAGTTTTTTTTTTTTTTTTTTTTTTTTCTGGGAGTTCATTAATTGTACGCAGGGGCGGATTGGGAAAACATTTTGGTGCGGGAAAAGTGTAAATAAACCAGCGCGCAGTCGTTGTCAATGATGTTAAGTTACGGCCAAGTTCAAGAAATTTTTAGGTTTCAACCACCAAAATTTGTTTATTTTCATAAAATAACCAATTTACTATGATAGGTATATAATAGGTATCGTATTATACATAAAAAATTGTGGCAAAATGTTTTTATATTTGACTCTCTTTCCTTTGAATTAAGTACAGTCCCAATTATCACCCTTAGATATTTCTAGAAGTTCAGAACTCCAAAATTCTAAAATTCACAACTCTAAAATTGAGGTGTTGAAAATTTTTAAAAATTGGTTATGGCTGGTTTTGAAACTACACGCCTCAATTGTTCTTATTTTATATTTTAAATTCTGAATCAGTTGTTTTTTAATTTATACTATTTAGAACAATTTTTTTTCACAAATAATATAATTCAAGTAAGTATTAAAGTATATATTCAAGCAAGTAGTTAATACAGTTTTAGTTCAGTTTATTTTTTTTTTAAAGTTATGATTGATGAACATCTCATACTTGGTTAGTCTATTACAAAATTATTTAAATTACTTAATAAGACAGCTCTCTTAATAAAAAATTGCTTTTAGTTTTCAAGCGATCGATAACTTCATCGTTGTTTATGTTGAAAAGTGTATCTTTTTCTATGGACATAATCATAAAAGCTTCAAGTTTGCTTTCATTTAAAGTACTACGAAGTCTATTCTTTAAATACTTTAATATAGAAAACGATCTTTCACAAGCAACCTAAAAAGACATGCAAATAATTGTTACTAAATATTAATAACTAAGCCTCGACTAATAACATTTATTATTATTGTTAATATTATATTTTATGGTTCAAATTAATTAAGAAACGAATGTTTTACAAAAATTACCTGTGTGCATGGCAATGTCAGAAGATATTTATATGCAACGATTAACTGACTATAAGCATTGCTGTATAAATTGTATTTTTGAAGTACAAGGTAACAACAAATAGAACAATTTATACATGATTTGCAATGTGATTTATATGTATTTTTGTTTTCAATACCTTCTTCATCTTGAATTTCATCATAGGTATCAACTTCATACGATTCGGGTACAGATTTTTTTAGCTCATTCCAATTACTAGAAAAACTAAGTAATTCATTTTGTAAGCTATCTTTTGTAATTGTTTCATCAAACTGTTTGATTTTGTTGGTTAGCTCTATTAAAGCATTGGATGGCAAATTCTTTTTCTCTATATCATCAAAATTAGCAGGTGACAAACATGCAAAATCAGTATATAAAATTTGATTTTTTGAAAACTTTTTTTCCATGCTTCCAATAGTATTGTCCAAGATCAAATTATGGACACAGTATACCTTATTTCAGGATCTGTAATTGGTTCATCATTATTTTTTTCACCAGACAGTATTTTTCGTTTTCTTGATCTAATTACAGGTAACTCAGTTTCAATTACTATGTCTATGTCTATGTCTTCGGTTTCTACTAATTCTAATTTTTCTGACATGGTATCAATGAATGTTTTTGCCATCAGTTTAACTCCATCCATATCTCTTTGAATATACTTGAGATTTTTAATAGCTGCACTAACCATCTCTTGACATTTTAATAAATCCATACCCTTTGTTTGTAGATATTTAGACAATGGGCCAACAATATTAAAAATTCTTATGTAAATAAATGCTGTTAATATTGTTGAGTATTCTAAAATTGAATTTTTTAAAGTCTTGGCCTTTAATCTAGTTTCCGGTGTGAATTCATTTGAAATCTGTATGCAATTCAAGGCCAATATCACATCAATGTACATACCATCAGATCCAAATAAATGTTTTAACGCCAGTTCTTTTGACCACCACCGTGTGTTACCTATAGATTGTAAACGTTTTTTTATTATTTTCACCTACTGTATTCACCCAAACGTTCATTCTTTTATATGACTTTTTGAAAAAATTAGCAAGATCATTAAGAGTGACAAATAATGCTGCTGCTTTCAGAGGTGATTTGGTAGAATCAATGATCACTAAATTCAAAATATGTGCATAGCACCAAACGTGAACTTGATTTGGTGTTGACTTCTCAAGCCAAGCAGAAAATCCATTAAATTGTCCTTGCATGTTTGCTGCCCCATCAGTTGCATTTCCAACACATTTTGTAATATCAAGACCATTTTCAGCTAAAACACCTTGAAGCATATCGCTAAAACTTTTGCCAGTAGATTGTTGTACAGTTATTACAGCCAATAATTTTTCTTGAATACCTTTGTAGTTCACATATCATACAATTATAGAGCATTGATCTTGTACAGAAATATCTTGTGTGGTGTCCAACTGGACAGAGAACATAACAGCATCTCTAATTTCATCCGATATTGATTTTTTCATAAAATATGATATAGAATCTATAACCATGTTCACAGTACTTTTAGAAATAAATGTCAAAGATGCACCTCTACCTTTGCCTTTTCCTCTTTTATGATTTTCACTAGCATTTTTAGTTATCGAATCAATATGCTCACTAAGAACCACATCATACTTTTTCAAAAGTAATAAAATGTCTAGGAAATTACCATGATCGAGAGTAGAATCATTTAAGCTGTCTGCTCCTTCATTTCTATGACCTCTATAACTTAAGCCTCTTTTGCCAATTAATTTTACCACATCTATAACTCTTTGTATAATGTCTCGGTTTTTGGTTACTTCTATTTTTTTTTTTGTGTAAATGTTCACTAAACAGCCGATAATCAATAGTCTTTTTACTTGAGAAGTTTAAGAAAGCCTCTGAAGATAAATTGTGAGATTTAATAATTTCATGCTCTTGTATTCTTTGATAAATATGGCTCCAAGTATTGAAACCATCAGTAAAAATATTTTGTTCAGAAGAAAAAGCTAAACACACACTACAAAATAGTATTTTAGAACATTCATCGTATGTTAACCAACGACGCTGAATGTTATTTTTGCCTAAAAATGCTTTTGACGATTTTAATGGATTGGTTAGATGTGGCTGATGAGGATGAAAATCAAAAAACTCTCCTAATGTTAATGATTTTGGCTTTTTAAAATAGTTGAAGTCGGTAGAAGTATTAGTTGAAGTTGAACCAAAATCAAGTTCTACAACGGTATTATTAATTTTATTTACAGCCTGTAAATTAATCATTAAAAAAAATGAAGCCTTAAGCATTAAGAATATAAGTAATAAGCATCATATAATTGTATTTACAATCAACCAAAATATATTTCCATCAATTACTCAAAACAAAATATGTTTAATTCAATTGTTAGATGCTTAATTACTTACTTAACTACTTAAATAACTACTTTGTGCAATTTATTAATTGTATACAAATAAATAATTTAATGGCTAGCAATATACCTAATTAGTTCATAGGTATATTAAAAAGCAAACAAATTGTACTAAAGCTTACTAGTTGATAGGAAGATGCTAAAGAAGAACTTGCAGGAGAATCATAAGCAGAACTATCTTCATAGTTTTTTAAAGCGTTATAAGTTGGTTTTTTAGCAAGTATAGTTGTATCAATTGTATCATTACTATCATCAACACCTTCCACATTTTCTAGAATGGTCTAAAATAAATAATAGTTGGTCTTTAATTGAATTCGATTTTGACTTAAAAAATAATAATTTGTTAATTTAATCATAAATCAATTGACAGGTACAACACTACCTGTTATATGTAATTATACAGTATTTTTATTTCATAAAGTTCTATTGTTCTATACATTTTACAAAAAGTTATTATTATTAAATTTACTATCTATCTCTTTACTATACTATCTCTTTATACCTTATTGTTAGCAGTGGCAAAAACATCGATAATCGATTTGCATTTTTTTGCTGATTCATGGAGTTGCTGCTTTTTCTTGTCTCTACTTCTTTCTGCACCACCTTTCCTTTTAGAAGCAGAAATTCCGTCACTCATACTGTTCAACTGTTGTCTGTCACACGTATTATTTTCAAAAAACTCAAACTAATATTAGAACACCTGAACAGTAAAACATGCAAGTGCGTCGTCGGCGAGTTGAGAAACGTGGGAGATAATGGTCGGCCTACGGGTGCGGTGGCGCGGTGCAGTGTCGCGGTGATTACTAACTGAATACTGATAAACTGATTAGCATGAAGTTATAAACGCTATGTCGCTATGCTTTGTTCAATGGCCGATGCGAACATACCTATACTTCGAGCCACGAGAGAATGTGAACGAGATACCATTTAACTATTTAAATTGTAAACATGATATCATAATTTATTAACAATAAAAGAGATAGGTAACTAAAACCATCTCCATTATAAATATTCCTATTTTATTTCCTTTTTTTATTTTAATTTTTTATTGGAGCAGGCCAGACGTCCAGTCCATCGGGAAAACTCCCGAATTCCCGGTGGGCCAATCCGCCCCTGATTGTACGTACCATCTTTAGATTTGGTTCATATCTAACTATATTATATAATTTGATGTGAAATTACTGTAATAAGTTGATAAATTATTCTGTAAACGTCTATTAATTAATAATCTATATAACATTCGTAGGAATGCCACTCATATTTTATACATCGATTAGAATTTAAAAGCAATCAGAAAACTGCATTTTGAAAAAATGAGTAATACAAATCAAATAGATAAGAAATTAATATCAAATAAATTTTATTATAAGATATATTAATATCTGGAGTATTTATTATTTTTTATATTCAGTTCATTCAATGTGCGATATATGACTTTTTTTCGAAAACCGTCGATTTTTTTGACGACAAAAAAAAAAAATTAATTATTCAACGATTAATTACATTCTACTGTACACTCAGATTACGTATTAAATTAATGTGTAAAACACATTAATAAATACGAGATTGTGGTGTCAATCGTGAATGTATAAAATAAAAATTCTTACTATTACGTAAAGAGTTAGAAGTGGAACATACAAAAATAGGTTCAGCGATGAAATATGATAAAAACGATTCGTATTAATTACACCTCTTATCGTGCGGTTAATTTGGCATGGCATTATAATGTTTTCGTGTTGAGAATTACCATCAAAAAAGTTTGATCTGGCACTTGTAGATAATATGTCTAGAACCCATAAATATCGAACACATATACTTATAGAAAACTAAACTACCATTTTAAGTTTATTGTGATATAGAACCACAAGAACGGTCTTTGGCTACGTTTCCTCTTTAGAAGTGTTATCTTTTTTCACTTATAAATCATAATTCGATGTTGCACGTTTCCAGTGCGATCCTACGAAGGACGGTCGTATATGCTTCCCTAGAGGTACTCGGCGTTGATAGCAAAATATCAGTGGGCATCGTTCTCGAATGAACCCTATCATAATGCACTTTCAATAGTAATAATATTATTACGACTATTATTATATATTTGGTATTTATTGTATGTGGTATAAAGAAAAAAAACGTTTGGGTTGCAGTTCGACTTTACGAGCAAGTTATATTATGTATATTATGTATATTGCCTCTGAGTGAGATTTTATATCCAGACAACACTTTTGATTCTCCTTCTTTTACCCCCTATTCTTACCTCCTTGATGCTTTTATATCCTTCTTCTCGTCGTCAAGGATACGATAGTTATGGCCATGGTTCATATATGTAAATTAAAATCACGAAAATAACGTAAATATTTAGTAAATAGCGGAATTGAATTGCAACGATTATCTGTCTATTACGGTCGTTATGGAGGCTTATTTATTTTTTTGCAGTACTAGTTCGACGTCTATAACATTTATGTTAATAATAATTTGTCGTACTGCATTCTTTAAAGGAATTGATATACAGTAAAACTCGCTTCAGACGCTTTTCCACATAAGACACTATTTTCCGTTGATCCCTAGACATATCCTATACTACTCAATGTAAAAACCACCTGTTAAGACGCTCGGTTTTTTTATATCTCATTGGATAAAACGCTTTTTTGCTTAGCAGATTATGATACATTTTATTAGATTTATGGAAATAAAAATAGAAATTTTACTTGTTTACGTGTTCTTATTGTTGTACCATTTTATTTTGGCATTATTCCTATTTTATCATTACCTATTATTATTATCTAGTATCTACTCCTACAATTACTGCTGGTTTGCAATACCTAACAGAAATTTGAAAAGTATTATCTTCTGTAGAAAATTCTGTAGAAATGTTGGGTTATCTAAACAAAATAGAAAAATTTCTTGCTGAAACGCATTATCAGCAAACAAAAAAAAAAATATATCAATTTTTTAATAAACAATGATAAAATATTTAATAATAATACATTTTTTTATTAAATTCAGTAGAAAAAAATATATGTACACATGTATATAATTACATATACATACATAATTTGTTAGTGTATTGCCCGTTAAATTATGTTCAATAATGAAAAAAATTAACTCCATAGTATAGAGTTATATGATTGAAATATTATTTTAATTACTTCATTTTTTTCATTCCCGTTTAAGACGCTCTAGAGAGCTGATCCCTTAAAGAGTGTCTTAAGCGAGTTTTACTGTATCTACCTCCGATAAAATAAAATTTTTGCAGAGCGTTTTTAAATTCATTTTTTCCGTTGAAATATCATCGAACATAAATTTCAATAGGTTCTAGGCAGGTAATATAATTTAATATTACACAACAGCACTAACGATATGGTCGGATTTTTGAGATATTGACTTCATAATTGTTGACAGGATGGGTAGGGATAGTTGGATAAACGCGTTTTAATATCGTGGTCATGCGGTACGTTAACCGTGTTGTTTTGGTGTCATTGATACGTCAAGTGAGAAGTGTAAAGGGATGCGATCAGAGACAAATTTGTGTAATATGGACGCAGCTGTTGCAACAGCGGTTTTAGGAGGCTGTGCAGTCGGGAAATGTTTCTTGTGCGGGATCTTCCTACAAGGCAAACGAGCGACTTACGGAGTAGGCATGTAGAAAATCTTACCCCGTCGAATAAGGGATGATGGAATATGGTAGGGAAGAGGGTGCGATCCGGGATCAGAAATGGGATACACATGTCCTCGACACTTGTATTAAAACCATACGACATCAGTTCACCCCGTTGTTCGATTGCGTATAAGAAGTGGATTCTATCACTCGCCACGGAAGAGTGGGGATCGAATACTCAAAGTTAACAGGAGAAAAAAAATAATAAGTATCGAATAATGTCTTATAGTTTCGAATGAAAAAAACAGTGTTATTATTTTTATACTAACAGGCAGCTATTATACAGACTGAAACAACTTAACACAATAATGTTTATAGTATTATGATAAACGGTCAAAGACACCAGTATACACGAATATGTAATGATAATAGATACAAAAGTTGTGCACGTATATATATATACAGATAAAGTAAATAAGTACAGTAAATAGGTCATTGTTTAGATCAGTAATTAATGAATTATTGAAATTTTAAAACTGCGAGTGAAAATTTATAACTATTAGTAGATTGGTATTTTTATCTGTCGTATACCTTCAAAACAACGTAAATGTAATAAAATGCGTAACTCGATGCGAATATATATGGGCTATATATATATATATATATGGATAAAAATAATATCTATAAATATCAGTCATTGGCCGGTTTTTGTGTGTTATAATACCCCACGTTAAAAATATCAATATTCTCATTACTCTACACATTTAATACGTAGTTACATATTACTCTGAGAGTTCTGGTCTACTGTTTGACTACGACATTATGATAAACAATTCCGGAAAGTTCATTCAATAACTATTTGTAAAAAAATGATGGACCTACTTAAAAAGCAAAAGTTGATATTGCCCTAAGTACCGCATAAGAAGGTACACAAAATGTATGTATTGGAGAGTATAATTTATTAGTAATAATTAATTTTTTATAAATTCGAAATATTGCACATTTTAATGGTAAAAATAAGTGTTTATATATATATATATATATAACTTAATGAATTGCCCCATATAAATTATTATAGAAATAAATTACAAATAATTTTAAGAAAAGAAGAAAAAACGAATTTCAGTCAAATGGTATGTAAGGGTAGGGAGGGATGAATGTAGGGTTTCATCCCCTTTAAACCCATTTAGTGGCCAAATCCGGGTTATCCGACTACATTGATCGCTGAGCACAGTTTTTCCATATTATTTGGAATCTGGATTGCAGGTGAAATCGGTATCCAAATAGCGGCAGCGATATTCAATAAAATATTTCATAACGTGTTATGAAACATTGATAGTTTTTTTTTTTTGATAGCACCCAGGTGAAAATCAAATTCATTTTTATTTTAGTGTTTTCCTTTGCTTCGAACGAAATCGATCTGATGTAAACATAAATATCGACTATATATAAATTCCAAGAAGAGACACCATATGTATTAAGGTGTCCTCATTGATCAAATAAAAATTTTATAAATAATAAAATAATAAAAATAAAATAAAAATTAGTAAATTATTAATACTTAATAGTCAATGTTTAAATAAATTGAAATATATAGAAACATAGAATAAAATAAATAAATCGATTTTAAAAATAATATCTGGTACTCGTATTAATACATTTTAGGTAATAATAAATAATAATAACCTAAATATATTTCTTAACAAATCCAAGTTTAATAAGAACTCATTTTAAATAACATTTCCTGTTAAAATAAATTATCTATACGATAAACCGCTTGTACATTTTAAATATAATAATACTCTAGGCTAGGAGTTTCTTTATTTCTATGTATCAACTATTTATAAGTTTATTTTATAAATGTTAAAACTGTGTAAAAAATAAACGTTTCCTTGTAATAATACATTTAAATTTATTACACTTGGTACGAAATGCATATGGGGATAATGTTTTCGTTTTGAGTCATGATTTACATATACTACGAAAAATTCTAAATTCGTGGTGAATTTAAATACTTCGAAAACATTTTCAACTAAGATGCGACCAAAAACTAATTAGTTAGTAAAATTTACGGCTGCAGACGAATCTTGTTACGTGGAATTATGTACAATAACGTAAACGTGTGTTGGATAATGAATTTACAAGACTGAGATCGTATATCAAATAAATAATTAACTTATGGTATTTAACTAAAACAATATTCAAAGTAATAATTTATAACAAACAGTTATTATTTGTAAAAATTGTAATTTTTATAACCCAGAATTATTATTGAAGCAAACGGGTGAATGTTTTCCCGATTTTTCTGAATTATGAAAGTTAATGAAATAATTACAATAGGGTTTTGATTTTTAATACCTTTAATGATGTCGAGATTAAAATTAAGCATAGTGTATTATGTTTAGTAACCACAGATATTTAATTATTGAGCATCAAAACAAATAAAAAAATTCCTATTCAAGTTTATTAGACATGTCGTATCTTCTTATCCATCCTAATAAATGTTCCGTAAAAAATTGTTTACATAGTATGTACGTGCTTCAAATAATCTGACAGTTAAAATAAATTTATAATAAAAACAAATTGAATTATTTAAAAATAGACTATAAGGAAATTGAAATTTGAAAATCATGACTTACTTGTAATAAATTTCGACTTAAAAAAAACGTCTTTTCAAAATTTCGATGGTACACTTTTTTCGGCAATAAGACCATTTTACGTGGATAATTTAGGCACGTACACAAAAAATATTTTTAGCGTAACGGGTTTGTAAGTAATATAACCATGTCGAATATATGAAAACAAATTGCGAACCCGAAAACAAAATAAAAATAAACGCGCAAACATTATCCATTTTCATAGTATGTTGATAACTTTATACTTGATTTGTTTTATTTTCATAAGGGAGTGTTTTTTTTTTTATAAAATCTTGAAATCTTTTTAGAATTTCTAAATTTTAAACATATTTGGCTTACGAGGAATGTCATAGGACGAAATCGATTGTTATATTTTTAATATAGTAAATATAATTAAAAGTTTGATAAAAGGTAACCTTGAAAGACATTTTTATTTATTGATAAGACAACTTGTTTATAGAAACATAAAAAATAATAAGTTGCGTTTAATATTGAATTTAGATGTTGATACCTAGTAATTAGCTTGTTGCGAGAGTAGCAATAGTTTATAACAATATATATATTAATATAAAATGATATATTTTCTATATAATTTAAATGCTTTTAAGTTACACAGCATTATATGAGTTAGTTATGAATTTAGAATATATAATATTGAGTGCAGTATTTTGATTTTTTCGTACAGTATCAGACATATAACGAGTATTATAACTTATAGTTTATGATAATATTATAGTAGATGTAAGTAACAATTTAATAATAACTTATTATTAAATAATCTAATATCAAGTCATAATCAGTCTTATCCTGAAGATCTGCCGTTTATTCGTTACCAAAATCAGGAATAATATTGTACACGTCCGACAAAAATGTCTAATGTTTGGCAATACATTTTATTCAACGAATTTAATATACGGTTTAAGGGGATGCCATACCCGCATAGGCCGCTCCGTCTTATAAATGTACAATATAGTAGATACGCGTTCAATAGAACCAATTTCGTGTGGTTTAATAACAGACTAAAGTGACATGAGTTTTTTACATTTTAATTTTTAAGCGAGTTATGAACTTTTTTTAAATTTTAATATTTTACACGACCATAACTCTCTTGAAAATTAAAATATCATACAAAACCTATGTAATCGCACAGATAATGTATACCAGGTCAAAAAACTAGACTAAAATCTAGGGTCGTCGTGTTTTTAAAATTTCGTGTGGTGCAAGAATATATTTATTACCATACCAATATAAAAATACATTTACTATACATTTTTTAAAGCTTCATGGATTTTTTTTGCTGTGAATGGCTTTTATAAAAAATTATAAAATAATAATTATTTATTCATACATTTTATTAAATTTCTTTACATTAATGATGGTTTGCAATTTCATCAACATCGACTGATTTTTCTTTAAATAAATATATTTTTGCTAAACCTATTAGTGATTTTTGTATCATTGTAGATCTCGAAAACGTTTTAGTCACCGAAAAGAAGAAAATGAGCGTTCAGCTGTATATACCGTCACTGGTACAGTTATCAATATATTAATTAACTTTACTATTTCTTGCACTAAATCTTTCAAATAAGTTTATTTTCCTAAACATTTTATAATATCAGTAATTGACGATAAATTAATGTTTTTTTGCTTTTGCAATATCTAATAATAAATTACAATGTGATACAAGTTTGTTTTCATCGAAATCTGAGACATAAAATTCAATAACACTTGTATATTTTTTAAGAAAAGTTTTTTGTAAATACAGTCGTAGTAACTTTTGTTTGACTGCAGTCATTCGTTGATTTTTCAACTAGTGACTTTTGACTAGTTCTTTATAACCACTTATCTATGGTACACTTAGATTTATAACTTAAATGTATTAACAAACAACATCGAAATATACGAAACATAACACGTAGAAATACGTTAAATTAAATCAAAGTTGACTTTATTATCAAAACACCGAAAGTTCGATAATAATACGCACTGTGTTGCCAGGTTAAAATTTATAAATTTCATGAAAAAATGTTTAAGTTATAAGTAGAATATATTTAGTGACGGTTAAATTTCTTTTTGTAAATTAATGTGGTGCGATCGCGTCTCCGCCCCCATGTACTTGGCACTCATGCTAAAATTAATTTCACGTGATTTCGAACAAGCCTCCGTAAAATCGGTGAAAGGCTACGTTAGGCTGTACGTAAATGCTATTATTTCATTAACTGAATGAAACCAGCATAGCAATCAAATCGTATTTACAACTCGATACATCAATATCGCATATTTTTTCGATCTTCATAAAGATGATAATTGTTCATTGGCTCACGGAAAATTAGAGGATTTTGAATTTTTAGGTTAATTTATCGGTTCGGATTCTTGATGAAGAACTAAATAAATTATAGAGCAATTCGATGATATAATATATGTGTATAAACGGTAATAAAACACGATAGCTAATAGTATAGAACTAGCCATAATGATCGATAATGAAGAAACACACGTTTTTCTCCAGAAGTTATCATTAAGATGTAACGTAACGTGGAAAATATCATACAACTATACTATCAATATTTCAAAACCATCTGTGATTTGAAGTAATTGCTCGTTCTCCTAAAAATCTTGCAGTTATTCGAATAAAAATAGTACATTTAAGCACACATGGTAATTTGTTGTCAATTTTAGGTTTCGCTCAGAAATTGGAATTGTATTCAACGATTGTATTTCTTATAATTTTATCGTTAGTAATTTACCTTACAATAATCCTAATTTTAATTACACACATATATTTTTGAATTCAGTAGGTGTATATATATATATATATTATATATACCATGTTTGTACGTACAAACTTACGTTGTAAATATTAATCATTACAATATAGCGAACATAAAGGCAAACATATTTCATAGTTACATATTTAAAAACATTAAGCAAATAGTTGTAGTACTACTGAATTTAATGAAACATTTACAAGTTATATATTTTTTTTATAACTCAGTAATTCGAAATTTTTCATAAACCTTATCAACTTCGAGCCATCAAGAGTTATAATGTTATAGAGTTATAATCGCGCTATAATGTATAATAGTTATTACTAACTTTGAATAACATTGTCGAGTTGATTTTATGAGAAACGATTAAAAACCGTGTATGCATACATATAGAAAATATTTTATAAATACATTTTTTTTTTTTTAGGTTGAGATCGATATCTTTATAATATTATTTTGAAACTGGTCCAAACTGTAGTTTCGTACATGTATTTGTAGATTTAGTTACAAGAACATTATACTTACGAACCACGGTACCGCAGAGCGTAGATCTATTCGGGATAATGTACTTGTATCACAAAGGATCCTTACTGCTACATAATATTTTGTTAGGACGCGTACATTTGTGATTGGTGGATGGTAGTGGTGGAAGAATACAGTCATGACCATACCGATTCCGTGTCGGTCAAATGAGAATAACACTTTTTTTTTTGTTTGCCGAAATCGTCCTCCCCGCCGAACAATGATTTCCTCGGAGTTATGGCTTGTGATACGACCGACTGCTGTACAAAAAACATACACGGTCGGACAGGAAATTGCGGTAAATCGATAGGGACCATCGTATGATGTTGTTAATATTATTACTATTATTATTATTATTATTAATATTATAAAATTGATCAATCCGAGCAGAGCATTCGAGTTGGGTTCCGAGTACTAGGGATTAATCGCATGTAGTATACTAGTTGGGTCCCGAATTTTTATAGGTACTACATTTGATGGGTCCTGAATTATTTTAGATATTACACTAGTTTCTGAATATTTTTTGCTAAGTACTACATTATACTAACATTTTTCTTCCCATATTAACAGACTTAGGACTGTCTATGATCTATTTAGATCACAGGTATGGTTAAAGATGTTTTCATAGTTTTTTTTTTTTTTTGTTTTTTAGTTTCTTTTCCATAAAAATATAAATTATTAGAGTTGTGTTGGTAAAAATATTAAAAATGATAAAATCATTATATAATATAAATAAAAACTAATTGAAAAAGTAACTAAAAAAAAATATTTTTAACCATACCTGTAATCTAAATAGATTATAGACAGTCCCAAGTCTGTTAAAATGGGAAGGAAATGTTAGTATAATATAGTACTTACCAAAAATTAATCAGGAACTAGTGTAGTACTTATAAAAATCCGGGACCTAACTAGTGTAGTAATTTTAAATTCGGGACCCAATTCAGATGCAGCCGATTTGAGGTTACCCGAATCACGGTTATAACGGCGGATAAAACGACGTTTTTAGGAAATTCGTGAAAAACGAGTAGTTGCGTTGGCGGACGTGTTTACAACACGACCGCAATCGAGCGAAAATTGTTGAATATTTAAGTCATAACGAACAATTTATGTGTACTTACTTTTATTTACTTACTTATTTACTTTTACTTACTTTTATTATTATTATTATTATTAATATCAGTAAGAATGAAGACTTAGTGCAAAATTAGTCGATATTATAATACATTGCCGTCGGATATATTATATTAAAAAAGCAGGTCCGTAAAATTATTCGAAGATATGAATATAAGTACATTTAATATAACACAACTTTTTAAGTGATATATTACGAAATTTATTGAATCGGTTTATTTGACGAAATAATATAATTATAAAATTGTACATCAAAGACCAGAAAATGTGACGAAGAAATTAAAAAAATCACTATGATCTTTGTGTTTCATTCCTGTTTCAATATTTCGTTAGTGACGTTACAATTAATTAAATTTTTATTGATACTTTAATTTAAAAATTTACAAATGTATTTTTTTCAAATATATTTTTACAGTGATATTATTGTATAAATAATTGATAGTCGATGAAAAATAAATATCTTAGAAATGTTGGGCTTATTGCATCAATAAATAGTTTTATAAGTTTCAAATAACTATTTATTTTTGTAAATATATTTTTTTAGGTCCTTATGTTGGTTTTAATTTTTTTTTTTTAAGTATAATAATTATTATTAAGGTAAATGACTGGAAGTTATTAATTTGTGATTAAAATGTAATAACTTGTTCAACTTTATACAAAATGCAACCCGAATAATACAAATACTTGATACTATAAAAATGTGTTAAACCTAGTAGGTCTGTTGTTTGTGGAGCCCTTATGTTCTTAAAAAAATGTAGGGAGCCCTAAAAATCAGGAATATTTATGTAAAATAATAATAATTAGTATATAAAAAATTATGCAATAATATTTCATCAAATTCATCAATATTATCATTAATCTAAATATTCTTTTAACCAGACAAAACTATCAATCTTATATTAAGAAAAACATACAGCTCTAACTTTTTTTTTAAAGCTATGACTTTTTATTTAGTTGTAAAAAATGTGGTAATTTTAGCTTATATTGATAAATTTAAGTAATTTATTTTTATAAAAACTTCAGTCAAGTTACGAAATAAAATTAAACAAATTTTATCTGTAAGTTTTACTTTAAATTAAATGAGTATTCGGTAAAAAAACGTATAATTCATTGCGTACTAGTGTAAATCTTGATATTTAAGAAATGCAATAATATTTGAATTAAATTAATTCAGATGTGCCCACTGAGCCCCTAAACTTCTATCCCAGAGCCCTAGGTCTCCACGCAGCACAGTTAAAGAACCGCTGGTTTAACAAAAAAACATGTTTTTTTTCCTGTTAAGATTATATTTTTGATTTTAAACCACTAAAATGTAACTTGTATATAATAGAATATTAATTGACCCCCATGTGATTTAAACTTATACATTTTTATTTTATTATTCAACATAATATCCAAATATTTGCTAAAAAATAATTGAAATTTCAGTATGGAAAACAATTCACCATCATATTATTACATTTAAAATGAATCAACATAATATTTGTAATTTGACTAGTTGTTAATTAGATCTTTTTTGAACTTAAACTATCCATATTTTGATTTAACGTTTCAAAACGTCTAAAACTTTGAAAACTCAAATTTTATCAATCAATTCAATAAACAGAAAACATTTTTAGTTGATGTTACTTCTCTATTTATCGTTGGATTTCTCATTGAATAGAATTTTTTTGACCCAATGAATATTAATTTTTTAAACATTTTTTTAAATAAATACTATGCTGCATATTTTTTATAACATCACAATATATTCATATTTTAATTTTATTCTGTATTTTTTATATTTTCCAAAGTATGAACCACTAAGTATTAAAAGTTTTAGGTCTTAAACTCATTGCGTTCAAAGTATAATTAAAGGCTTAATAACTGAACCCGAATATCCTGGAAAGTAAAATCTTGATATCTGAAACACGAACCCATGAGTATAACGAAGTAATTGAAATTTTATGCGAAAGTATTACAAAAATGGAAATTTAAGTTGTGGTGACGTAAACAACGCACTGCGAATCGTCCAAGTTGTTTACAATATTGTCAGTAGATAAGGGGAAATTCCATGTTCTAGAATATGCGATGATTATCTCGTTAAAGTAATTTCGAGAATATTCTAGACAATCGACGCCAATATATATATATATATATATATACCGGTTGGTTAGACGCTCATTCAACAGTCCGTGAGTACAATCCGCGACACACCATGAATTACACTCCGCGATATATTCGGCAATTCCACCGCAATTGTAACGCGTATCGATATTTGTACATACATATTTATATAATATAGTGTCTATTTTAATTAAATTAAATTGTGAGTGATTTTTATTACTTAAATCCCACAAATTGGTGACCTCGACGTGATTACAGAAACAGATGCAACGATTGCTCGAGTGACCGTTAAAATATCGGATTTCATTTCGTCAGATCCCGAACTTTGGTTTGCTATGGTCGAAGATAGTTTCGCCAGCGTGGGAGTCACAGCTGACAGCACGAAATTCGGGTATGTGGTTGGAGCATTACCGCCGAAATATGCAGTTGAAGTCAAAGACATAATTATGACGCAGCCTTCGGACAGTAAGTATGTCAAAATTAAAGATGAATTAATAAAACGTCTTAGTGCCTCCCAATAGGAAAAAACACGTCAACTTCTGGAGCGCGTTGAGATTGGTGACCGTAAACCGTCACAATTTTTACGCTACCTCCAAAACCTGGCTGACTCTTCCGTTCCGGAAACATTATTAAAGACACTTTGGATGGGCCGTCTACCAAAATGTATACAAGTGGCGTTAGCAATAGTTAAAGATAGTAAGCTAGAAGAACTCGCTGTCCATGCAGACAACATCGTGGATGCATCTGGTCCTTTGCTACCTCAAATGGCAGAGACATCGAGAAGTGACACTCTTGAAGCCATGTTGAATCTTAAAATTTCTCAGCTTACCTTGAGTACAAATCAGGAAATTGTGACGTTGAGAAGTGAAGTGGTAGCGATCAATACTTGTCCCTCGCGTAATCTGGACTCAAGATCAAGTACTTACCGCTCAAGATCTCGATCTCGGAGCCGTACTCTCCATGGTGCAAATGGATTATTCTGGTATCATTGGCGTTATGGATCACAATCGCGAAAATGCAAGGAACCTTGTACCTATAATTCGGGAAACGTGACGGGTCATCACTGATGACGGCCAGTGGGACCAGTCCGTCCCCGCGCCGTCTATTCATTACTGATCGAACTTCTCAAACTCAATTTCTCATCGACACGGGTGCCGTACTATGTGTTTATCCACGTAGTGCTGTTCCAGACCGACGAGTAAAATCCGATTACTTCCTATCAGCAGCCAATGGCACGCCTATTAACACCTACGGTACTATCACGCTCAGCCTCTACTTCGGACTTCGTCGAGATTTCACTTGGAGATTTGTGATCGCGGAAGTATCCAAACCCGATTGGCTTGACATTTTTTGGAAAAGGTAAAAAATTTATTTTAAATCGGTTTTCGGTGAAGCAGTAAGTATTGGTGTAAACACTGTCAACAACTGGAAAGCAAACACATTCGAAATTATAGCTAATTACGAAGATTATTGCAATATTTTTATATTATTTGCAATAACACGGATGAAATGGGATTGTTTTTCAGAGTTTTTCTGTTAAAATTATGGCGTTCAAAAATGATATATTTTGCGAAGGAAAAATTTCAGAACATCGTTTACCTCTACTCTTGTATTCCAACATGTTAGGTGAGTTTGAAAGGCTACTCGTCATAGGTAAAGTAATTTGACCGCGAGCCTTAAAAAATGTATTAAAGTGTATTAAAATGTATTAAAGTAATATAAAAATAAAACAAAGCAAATTGATTAATTTAACGAATTTATAATTTCTTCATCTAAATATTGGACACCTTTGAATATTAGATAAAATTTTACCGACCGAGAGTGTCCGATATTTAGAGATTTCATTGAGGACAAATGTATGTACATTTGTACGTAGCAATTTTAAATATGTATAAAATTAAAATATCAAATATATTTACATCGAAAAATAAAATACTTTCCAAAAATGGTTGAAAATTGGTTCTAAAATAGTTTAGAATTTTTCACTAGCTTAGAATTGATAAAATGTTGCACGCATTAAGTGGAAAGGAATGCATTTTATTAAAATGCAATAAAAATGAAGAACTTATGGGACAAATTAAAGAAAAAATAATCGATATTATTCCAAAATGTGTACTTATTACAATATTACAATGAAATACTCGACGATTTATACAATGTATGAACACGTAAGCCATATACAGATATACGCATGTAAATTATACAATTATAATACATATGTATATATTTATGTGTATAATATAAATACACAAAATCCGTTTAAAAAATAATAGCAGAAATAACACCTCGTATACGACCATAGAAAGCACTGACGTTTAAAACATTAGAGCTGTACACGCATATACAAAATTTATGTGAATAAGAACATAAAATTACAATTAAATTTAAAATACTTCAGTTCATTAATCTACGCAAGAAACTATAATACATAAATTATTGTTTTATTGCCGTCCCTTATTTTTAACTTCTGCGTATAGTCTTATACTTTACTGCAAACTTTTAAGTGTCTTAACTTTATTTCATTATTTGTCTACACATTTTTCTTATTTTCCAAGTTGATATTATCATATATATATATATATATATATATATATATATATATATATACATATAAGTATTCACACATTTGAAAGATTCATTATAAGAACTATAGTTTCTAAATGTTAGTAGAAGCTTGAGGGAAAATTGCATTGGCTAGTTAAGAGCTACATGAATTCAAAAGTTATTTAATCTCCAAAACACAATTTCAAAAAAAAAAAAAAAAAACCATAAAATCACTTTTCAGATGTACACATACTATGTTATTTGTTAGTTAGATATACAGACGTAAATCACTATTAAAAAAAAAAAAAAAACATTCAGGTATACACTCTATCATAACTCAAAGTTTTAATATAGCAAGTTTAAACTTCAAAATTTAATTATTTTACTGTTCTGTATAACACTATTTAATTAACTTATACATTACTATCACTTCTCTTTTAAAACGTTCAGCTTCATTCTTATACTTCGAAGTTTAAGTAAATTAAGGAACACATTGGTTTTAAAATGATGTTTTTTCCGTTTAAATACTATTATGGATAGTAAGATTGCATTAAAAGTTGTCTGTAGTTTTTTTATCGGATAAGATTTAAAAAACGTGGAAAGTAATCTAAAAATGCAATTTTTTTTTTAGTTTTTAAAGCAGAAATAATTCGAACGATTTTTATAATTTTATTTACAAATTTATGAACCAATTAATGGGTTGAACTTAGATCAAACACGATTTGTATCCACGATTTGTAACACGATTTGTATGATTGTAGTATGTTTGTAACTGTATCAGAAGTCTCCTCCAAAAACTATACATACATAAATATATACCTACGTAAAACATGCACCGTTTCCATTATTTTGAATACCGTGCTCTCTTCAACATAGAAAATTTGTTTCGGATTTCAAGTATTGCAAAATTTTTAATCATAAATTACCGTTCGGTATTCATAAGTTGGCAGAATCGCGCAAACATTTTTTGCTTATTGTTAAAATGTTCATTTATATTAATACAATTTTACTTGACCTCTGATAGGATAAATGAAATACGTAATATTATTGAACGATGTAATATATAATGCATGTCATGGAACTCTGCGAAACAGTCATTTACTTGTGGTGTAGGCTAAAAATATATTATTGTTGTAGAGCCAAAGTTATTTTAATAAACCAAGTGGATTTAAAAATAAATAAACTTTCAAAAACTCTTAAAATTTGATGTATTTATTTTCACGTTCAATATCGATTCGTGAATTTGTTTCGCGAAAACCCACTGAAATATTATTTTTTTTGTATCAAATTAACCAAGTTCTGCTCTCTAATTTTTGAGATTTATTTTGTCCCGTTTTCTTGGTGTGCCCCGTCGATGATCTATAAAATCATAATAAACGGTACGTCGTGACGGATCGGAGATGTTCCCCTGTCACCGTTAAGGCGCACATCACCGATTGGTGGACTGACACTGCCAAAGCGAAAGCCAATTGATTGCGAAACGATGATGAAGGATTTGAGAGGTGCGAGCATAAATATGTTGTAAGCTCACTGTGCGTCCTTGTTAAAATACTGCCTCGACGTCGGAGAGGGTAAGCGCGTTGCCAGTGAAAAGGCTGACGGGTGTTGTTTTTTGACGAACTATTATTGAGCAAGCATTAGTGTTATTGTTCATGACGACGGCAACATAGTAGCGTCGGGATTGGCATGACATGCAACCCTTCGAAATCCCGTTGTCGTACCGCCCGCGTACATAGGAGATGCGCGTGATGGTTGTTTTCGCCGAACAAGCCGACGACTTACTTTTGTCTCGGTGGCGGTAAGCTTGAGATCGAAAAAAATCTTCGATCTGAACGATTGATCACGATGCTTAGTATAACGCACGTGCACGAGCGGAGTAAATCACGGAGAAAACAAGAAAAACGCATGTGTATTATTCGTAATATGTACTCTTCAGAAATGGAACTAGGGGTGGAAGATTAATTATTAACAACTAATTTGATGTTTTTAAGTTTGTTAAATACTGTTATTAGGTTAAAACTTAATAAGTATAATTGTATATTAATTATTAGAAAAAAACTCTCGAGGAGAGTATTTGATTATTGGTCTATGATAGGGCGTAATTTTAACATTTTCTCCGAGTGTGAAAATTCCTAGTTTTACCTCTGGCAGTCGGTGGTCTTCTGCAGTCTCTGTCGTGTAGGTTATTTTAATCGAAAATCATAATCGGCATGTCCCATGTATTGGTTTGAAACTATAAAACACGTCGTTCGCTTATTACATTGTATAGGCATAGGCAAATTATCCCGAAAATTTATTTCCAGAAAATCTAAATATCATACGCTCCATAAACGGACACGGAAAAAGCCGACGTCTGTAAAAAAAAAAAAAAAAATAGAACAAAAACATGTGTCCGATAGTATGTGAAGCGTTTATCAATTCGTGAATTACATTATAATTGAAATGTTTCAGTTTATATAAAAGCCATTGTAAAACTGTTTTGCAATTTCTACGAATATTACCGCAGAGCATAGAAATGGACGTTGTTCTTTATTTTTCCACCTTTAACTAAAACTATTTCAAGATTTATCAATTTCACGGTAAAAGGTCGATGAAAAATGACGTATCAACTTTTCACATTACCATGATTGCTGTTACACATAATGGACCGTCGTCGTTGCTGAACGTAGTCTCTGGGGTAGAAGAAAATCGCACGAAAACCAAAATTATAATCCGAGTGAAAAAATGTGTCGGAAAAGATGAAAATAATAACCATATTATTATTTTTATTATTATTGTGATTGAAAACACGATGAGAAATCGGTTAGTAATGGCAGACGTGGATACTGCTAAAGACGAAAAAAAAAACGGTGAATTGAGGTGGTCCGAAAGAAAAATACGAAATTACCTTGGGTTTTTCTGGATTTCAATAGAAATCACATGAGTGACTTTTCAACGGTGTTGTTATAGAACTGAAGACGTAAAGATTGAGAAAGAGAGAGAGAGAGAGAGAGTGATGGTGAAAGAAAGAATGAGAGTAACGGATCGAAATGGATAAACGAATAATAAAAAAAAATACACACGTTCATCGAAAAATTGAAGCGCAAACTTTTCTCTTAACAATAGAATTTACAAATTTCTCACGCAGGCAAACACAATGAGTTACGGACGAGAACAATAGCAATTTTGGAATCAGGCTGCGAATAACGATGATGGTATTACCAGAACACAAGCGTAATCGAAACGTACAACGAGATGCGAATACGTCATGTACCATTATATTACACAGCAGCTATGGAAGTGGCGGTGACGGTCGAAGAGATGCGAAATGGAAAGCGAAAGAGGGAGAGGGACAGTGAGAGGAGTGAGTGAGAAAAGTTATAATAATATTATATAATGGGCAGACAATGGGTTACAATTTATGGGCCTAGAAACAAAGGTCGTTCGTACGCGATTTTCATATCACATTAAGCGCACAGCACTATGATCAATAGTAATTAATTCACACCAAACGATATTATTTTCAATCGAGGCGAAAGGATGTAACGCGACGGTTGTCACATCGAGGTACCGCGGGAATGATCCACGCAGGTGATTCAACGGAAATTACGGGAATAAAAAAGAAAAACTAAATCAGGATAAGAAAATAATAAAATAAATATAAACATATTATACTAAACGGTTATATTATTATTTTTGTAATAGAATCGAATGCGATGCTTTACCGTGTACGTGTGGCGAATAATATATGAATCGTTTTATGCACTACAATATGTGTAGTATTACACTAATGCGCGTTCGTCTTTTCTTGTCGGAAAACGTTTTCACGGCCAGAAGAATAATACTGGTTACTTCCGGTGTAACCACCCGATTAATCGAAGGAAAAAGTCTGAAACGACCCTTTGAGAACTGTACACTATATACTATTGCTACAGTATAATTGTGTGTGTGTGTGTGTGTGTGTGCGCGTGTGTAGTGTACACCAACTGCGGCAGATTGAAATGGATTGTCGAACGCTTGTTACAATTTAGGTACGATGAACCGAAACTTGAATGAAAACCTCGAAGTTTCCATTTGTTATAAGTTGCATGTATAATGTAAAAGTGAATAAATTAAGAGCATTCCAATAATGATGTAAATAATAATAATAATAATTTTACTACATGTGTATATGTATATTTGTACTACATATTTGTATTGCATATATTTATAATACAATTTAATATTCATTCGTAACTGGTACAGTGTAGTGTCACACACCGTTGCGTTTTTTTATTATACTTATATTTTATAAAATTGATGGTATAATTTGAAGATAACGTATAATTCTGTATGAAGGTAAAATTTATATGATAAGATAGGTTTTGGAGGTATTTTTCATTATCATTACTAGTAATTGTTGATATAATATAATGAGTGTTATCTCACACCGCACTGTACCATTTGAGGAACTTATTTTTTTACGTTATTTTTATCTAAAAAATTAAACTTTTAATTTTTTTTTTAATTTAGTTCTATATTATGTCTTCTGGTATTATATACAGGATTTTATATTATAAAACTGATTTTAAAAAATCCTAGAACAAAATAAAGAATCAAAAAATGATTGTTTTTCATTTTTTATTCGCAAAACATTGACGGGTTATAATTTTTTTGAAAAAAAAGTGTAGAATAATTGTTTATATTATAATTATAATATAATGTATACAATTATTTAAGTATTTAATCTATAAAAGCCCAAATATTGTTTTCAAACGAAGCGGTATGTCATACGGCACTGTACCAGTAACATTTTAGTAATAATATGTAAATGTTGACGTTTGAGGAAAACAATATAACGAATGCGGCCGGATTTCTGTTAAATATACGGAATTCTGACACTCGTCGACAAATGTTCATGTTACAATGAAACCTGTCGATGACGGAACATTATTGTTTGTAAAATCGTAAATACTCTGATAAATATTCTTTATTAATATAATATACACGATCTATACACAATCGGTACAATAAGAGTATGAGCTAAATGATAATGAATAATGAAAATATGAATGAAGAGGTCACCCACCGATGACACTAACGTCTTGATTATTTTGTTTTAACCTTATTATTATTTAATTAATTTTTTTTTTTTTTTTTGATTTATGGATCAAGTAGGTTTCTGTACCATTTTCGCTTAAGGCGTCGAGGAGGATTGCCGGGGATGGTTAATGTAGCTAGATTTTTTATAAGTTCGTTAGAATGAGAGTTTAGGCGTAGGTGGAAACGTTTATAATAATTTTTTGCCTCCTCCTGAATTGTTTTCATGTTTAGGTCTTTATGCAGGGAGTGGTTTGATACATATGGTGGTGAATTAGTAATTTTTCTTAGTATTTTATTTTTAAACCGTTGAATTTTATTTAGATTAGAAATTTTTGCGTTGCCCCATAACTGTAAGCCGTAAGTCCAGATTGGCTTTAAGAGAGATTTGTAAAGAAGTAGTTTAATATTTAGTTTTGAGTGTTTGTTGTTGACGATTAGGGTTTTGAGCATTTGTAAATGGGAGTTTAATTGTGATGTTTTGGCTTTGATGTGGTGAGCCTAGGTAAGACGGCGATCAATAGTTAACCCGAAATATTTAACGTTTGGGGATGAGGGGATCTGAGTACCAAAAAGAGATACCTCTGGACATGGTAATAATTTAAGTGTAAATGTAGTATGTACAGATTTTGCTTGGTTTGTTTTAAAACGCCACTTTTTATACCAATCTTCCATTAATAAAAGATGATTTTTTAGGTTTTCGGAGGCTATAATAGGATCTGGACTAGATGATATGATGACTTTATCGTCCGCATAGTCTGCTACTAATGTGTTGGGCGTGGTCGGTTGGTCGGATGTATAAATATTGTATAGAATTGGGGAGAGGATTCCGCCTTGCGGAACACCTACCGCAATTCCTGTTATATTAGATTCTGAAGAACCATAATGGACCTGGAAGTATCGGTCTGCGAGATATGATTTAAGTATGATGTAGTATATTGGGTGTAGGAATTGTTTTAATTTGAATAGAAGACCTTTGTGCCACACTCTATCGAAGGCCTGGGATATGTCAAGGAAGGCATAGGTGCAGTAACGTTTTTTTTCGAGGGCAAAGGAGGCAGCGTCGACAACTCTATGGACTTGGTGAATAGTCGATTGTTGAGCACGAAATCCAAATTGATAGTCAGGTAAGATTTTTTCATCAAACATGATAGGAAGGATACGTTTAAATAAAAGTTTTTCCAATATTTTGGCAAAAAATGGTAATAAACTGATTGGTCTGTAAGAATTTAAGGAGTCTGGTGGTTTGTTTGGTTTTGGGATTAGGAAGATTTTAGAGAATTTCCAGATAAGGGGAAAATAAGAGAGTCTTAAGACAGCATTATAGATGTGTATAAGAAGGATGATTGTACGTTTTGGTAAGTATCTAGTGACTTCTGCTGTAATTAAATGAAATCCTGGGGATTTCCTAAGTGAGTATTTTTGTATTGTGAATTTGACTTCACTAGGCGTGAAGTGTTTTACTGGTAGAGATATAGGGAGAGGAGAATCAAGATGCATTTTTATTGAGTTTGTAGTGATTGGTGAAAATGTTTCGGGGTTAGGTTGGAAAATATCATGAAGATGATTTTGGAATAGTTATGCTTTTTTAGCATCAGAAGAAGCAAGGCTACCGTCTGGATTTTTTATTGGGGGCGATGAGGCTTTATATTTGGAGGGTTTGTTTTGTTGCCTTCCAGAGACTCCCATCTTTGGTTGAGAGGTTTGTCAAGTAATTTGCAAATGAAATATCTTTATTTTTAGATAAAACTTTTTTGAGAGTGTTAGCTAATTTATTGTATTTTTGTTTAAGAAATGGGAGACGGTATCGTTGATACAGGGCTCTTGCTCTTCGTTTTTCCACTAAAAGTGTCCATATATGACTCGTCAAAGAAGGTTGATATGAAAAAGAATGGTTTGCTTCAGAGGTGGTAGACCATGCCGCTGATTGAATTATATTTGTGAAGATATTTACTGCTGAGTCAATATCATTCGTGGATTTTAGTTTTATATTCAGTTTTATTTTTTATTAACAAGATTATGAAATTTGTAACGATCAGTTGTGGCATTGAAGAGTTTGGGAGTTTTCAGGTGAGTTAATGGATATTCGTTAAGTATTAATACTACTGAAGAGTGGTCTGAGTTTAAGTCCAAGATATTACCAGTAGAGTGAAATAAATTAGATGGTATTTTTGAAACAAATATGTCAAGTATATCTGGGTTTTTTTGAGCAGAAGTTGGCCAGTAAGTAGAGCCAGGGGGAGCAAGTATTTTAAGTTTTTTTTTTTTACAAGCAACATCACGTAATACAAATCCACGTGGGTTATTTGTCTGATATCCCCAACTTTGGTGTTTGGCATTAAAGTCGCCTCCAACTATAAAATTGTTGCCAAAAGTACAAAAATAGTTATTAAAGTCTGCAAATGTAACATTATGTTTTGGAGGTGAGTATAGTGCAGCAATTGTTACTGGGATATTATTTATGTTAATTAAAATTGCACAGGACTGTAGGAAGTTCTGACAGAAATTGGGAAGAATTTGGAATATCAAGGTGGATTTAATTAGTATGGCGACTCCTCCATGAGCCTTATTGTCTGGATGATTGGCTTTCAGTAATTTATAACCTGGGATATGTACATTAGAGTATTGAGTAAGATGTGTTTCCGTAATTAATGCAATATCAATACGTTTGTTTTGTAGTACTGATTAAATTTCAATTAGATAATTTTTGAGGCCGTTTGCGTTGAAAATTAAGATTAAAAGGGATTTATTTGTGTTTATGTTATTAATCATTTTTTATTATCTAGAAGACTAGTTATTACTTTAATTAGTAGGGATATTAAAGGATTTATTAGACATTTAAAATCCTCCAGAAAGCTTGTTATTGTTTTGTTGATATCAGCTGCCAGTGGGGGCAGATGTTGATTTGAGGATTGGCCTGACGTTGCCTGAGCAACGTGGGTGGGGTTCGGGTTAGTATCATTAGTAGGGTTTAAAACTGATGACTTATCTCTAATATTATCTGACAAAAAGAAATTATTACTAGTAGCAGGTTTCTTTCGTCGTTGGAGCTCCTTGTATACTGCACAACCTTTATAACTGGCTGGATGGTTCCCTTGACAGAGTGCACATGATGGTGGAGTATCGCGTGGATTTGAACAGTCGGATGATCAGTGGCATGCGCCGCAGCGAACGCATCGTGGTGGATAGTCGCAGTACGTTTTGGTGTGGCCGTAGTTTTGACAATTAAGACATTGGCTGATAGTTTTAGTTTTGAAAGGTTCCTCTTCTTTAATTTTAGTGTGTAATAGAGATGTCAATTTGTAAATATCTTTTGATTGATTACTGGGTTCCAGATAGACAAAAGAAATTGGTAAAGGGTGCTTATTTGTTTTGTGTAGAACATTGGTAATATTCCTCACTTCAAATTGGAAAATTTCTAATTCAGATTTTATGAGGCTAGTTGGCGTTGATGGATGCAGGTTGCGAATTACGACTCGGATGGGTTTGTCTTGTTGAAGTTGGTAGGAGTGATATTCAGTTTTTTCTTCCTTTAAATACCGTATTAGTGATCTATATGTATCTGGAGTGCTGGTTTGAATTTTTAGTCTGTCTGTAGATGATTTGCAGACAAAGTTTTCAACACCGATTAGTTCTTTAAGTACTGTGCATAATTCCGGGAAATCCTCGACTCCTCTTACGAAAATCGGGGAGGAGGTTTAATTGGTGGATCATTGGCACAAGCAGTCTGCATATTAGTAGTATTATTTTCGGTGGAGTCATTGAGCAATAAGTCGGATTGATCCTTCAATTGGTTAGAATCCTGAACTTCGTTTGAAGCGAGGCTTCAAAACGATTTGCTGCCGTAAATATTTTTTTTCTTGTTTTGAGGGGTTGCTCACGTGGAGAATTTGGTTCAGAATTAGAAGAACTGGAGAGATTTCTTTTATATTTTTGTACAGACCATCCTGCATCTAGTTGATTATTACTTGTATCCAGTGATGAGTTGGAGGTTTTATTTTTACTAATTATTAATGGGGATACGGTGTTATTCGTTTTACTATCTTTGCTATTATTCTTATTGTTGATGATGTTGTTGTTTCTGATACTCATATTGATTTGAATAGAATGTAATTATTATTAATGAGTTTCTAATAAATACAATATTTGCGATAAGTACGATTGAAGACGACGGTGGATTGCGATAGCGTAATTAGATTATTATATTATATAATATCGAGATCGCCGAGGCGGCTGCCGATAAGGCCGTATGCACTAGAACACTGAATATTACTAGACGTTGATAATATTAAACAGGACGAATATTTATTATGTTTGTTTCTGTGCATGAGACTTTAGTTAAAAGAGAAGAGTAAAAGAATTTTTTACTAGTTACATCTTTGATTAACCGTCTTAATAATAACGAACAAGTTATACGGTAATGACTAATAACTTAGAGCGCACTGTACGCACTTGCGTGTCAAATGACGGCTATCGTGGAACTGATAAATATTCTGAAGTATCTATCTTCGATGAAAATTTAATCGAATCTTGTCACAGATTAAGCTGCAAACGTTTAACTAGATGATCTGAAATGTTATCTTAGACGGAATATACCGTACGATTTTTACTGTGGCACGAATTTTTACCCATTTTAATCTCTTACAAAAGTATGCATTGGTTTTACAATATTTATTTTATATAAATATATATTAAACAACATATATATTTTTTCTAGTCAGAATAGAAGCTGGTCCTTGAAAAGTTTGCTTTTGCATTATTGTTACGTTGAAATTTAATTCAATCATTGTGTTAAACGAGTTGTTTTTCGAATTTATCAATGTTTAAGAAACCGAACTTATATATCCTAAACAAAATTTTGTCATTTTCATGAAATTTGGTTGGATTATAATAGATGTCAAAATATAATAACTCAGAAGAAACTAATACCGATGACTTAAACTTTTAGCGCTACAACCGTTAATAAATTCCAAGGACATATCTTGAAAATAAAACCCTCTTAAAAAGTACCTTGGTTGTTAATAAGATTTAACTAAATCCAAGGTCACTCGTTGACAGCGATTAAATGTTTTATATGTTAATGTTTATTTACCGCATAAACCCTAATTACTCGTCTAAATTTAAATATTCATTATGCGTTGTATAATGTATGTATTTATTATTAATGTACATGGAGTACAAAAATGTTCGCTGCATGGATGAATAAACTGTTCCGTTTCTCAGAATAATATTCATTTCATTCAACAAAGATTATAAATACATGTTGTGCTTAGTGTATAAAAAATTTAAAAATTACTAAAGGAAAACGATCATTATTCATTATAGTATAATTTATATCATATCAATAACATTACAAATAATTTATAAATTGTAGAAAATATTTTTATTTGGATAGCGATCTTTCAAAAATAAATACCATAAAATATTTCAATTAAAACAAAAAATAATAACTATTCTTATTTTATTATTTCTACAAAAATGCAAGATAGTTATTCAATAAATTTTGATATTTCCAAAATTATTGACATACTCGATTTTGTTGACTGAATAATATCCAATATTATTTTCTGATCAATAGAAAAAAGTACTACTGATTGCATCAATTTGATGTTCAATTATATAAAATTTAAAAAAATTTTCAAGAACAATCTTTTAATTTTTTACCACCAGCCATGCGTAGATCTAGAAATAATAAAAGAATAGAGAGGACTAAACGTAAAAAAATACTACATGTAAATAAAATAATAGGCATTTAATCAAGATCGGCATTAAGATAGTGGGGGGTGCAGTACTATCTCACATATGAATGACATTTTTATATAGTCAGAAATTATCAACAAATTAAATAATAGTTAGTATAGTAGAATTTTGTTTTAAAAAAAAGTCAGAAAAATTGTATATTTATAATCCACTCTCTTCCATCAAAACATACTAGCGCCGGGCTTGCATTAAGTTTAAAATTTTTAAATGAATAAAATAATAATCATATATATATATTATAAAATTCTAATAACAATTTTAATAGCAAAATTACCATTTATTACATACATAATAACATAGGCAAGAGCGCAAAATATTTAGTAGTTGAAAAAATATCTCAGTTAATTAGCAAATTGACTTTACTAATCCTCTGTTTTTATTCTTCTAGGACAGGATTTTTGAGGACTGTATAAATAATCATTATTATCAATCTCTGTTAAATATCAATAAGCAAAATACTATAACATGTTATTAGTAAAAAATTGTTCTTCTTTACTTTAATTAGTATATTTAAAATTAAGATAATTTTAAGTACCTAAGGACTAATAGTGGGGAGGGTTAGCTCCTATAGCACTCCTCTGTATCTGCGTCTGCTCCCAGCGCCTGTAGTGAATATAATTTGTAAAACAGAAATGTATTTGTTTTATTAAAATAAATAAAAAGTCTAAGCAAAATGAAATGTTGTATACATCCGTCGATATTTTGTAATATTTTACTTCCTGATTTTTCATTTTCAATTTGATATTGTACTGAACATTTAATGAAAACGTCGACATTTTATTAGAAAAACGTTAATCCAATTTTTAATTCTATTTACTCTTACTTTATTGAAAATATACTAGCTGAATATTAAATGAAAACGAAAAAAATAGTACATATATACTCTATTATAACACAATATATGTTTCATTTAAGTAATAGTTAATTCATTTTTTTTTTTCAATTGTCACCACAAATATATAAAAGAATTGCTATTCAATTATATTTTCCTTTTTTTTTTTTGAAAATATTTCATTCGGTAATTTAAAACTAAAAAGTTAAATCACCTTTATTTAATAATTGTATTTTATTTTTTGCACCAAGAAAATCGTAAGATTTAAATTTGGGTTTTAAAATGTACTGTTCTAAAAAATCAAATCGTATTATTTATGCATGACTAGAAATCGTTTCGATTCCGAGAATTATCGTAAAAATATAAGAGTTTATGTGTGTGTGTTTGGATATATTTTTCGAAAAACATGTACACTTATAATAAATGATACAATTTTCCCGCTTAAATGCATTTAGTAAGTGAGTAAAATTATTGTTATATTTGACGAAGTTCAGTGGTATTTGTTACGGTTTCAGTATAACAATATGGTACTATATTATTACTTTTATTTTCTAAATTATACGTTTTGTATTATTTATGTCCAACAAAATGTGATGTACATATATATATATATATATGGTATATCTACGTGGTATAAACTATAAGGGAACCTGGGACCATACTTTTAAGCACCATCCCATTACCATTTGTTCATAAATGTTTTCGAGTTGAAAAACGTAACTTTCTTTATAGCCGCTCTTATCGTACATATTCATCGGTGTCTAACACTACATCCGTAACGAAAAAACGCGAATTAAAATTAAACAGACGTTTGTCGTTGCTCGTTCTGTACCCCAACTAAAGGTCCGGAAATTTCAATTAGGTGAAAGAATTCCGACGAAAAAAAACCAATACCCACATGTAAAAACCGACGTCTTTAGAGGTTTGTTCCCTTTCCCTTTTTCGTTTATTTTCACAATCATTACCCCCGACAAAATTCACTGGCGTCCGTCGCGGTGTAATCGCATCTTCTCGTTACGCTATTATAGGTTAACGCAGAACTTACGGCAACAACAATAATCGAACCCGTCATAATTTTCTATATTATTATTGATACACTGTGTCACGCAATGTTTCCGTTTGGACGTAATATACACATCTACCACCACGGCTTACGTCGTTATAACAAACGGTGATAAATCCCAATGGTCAGCGGGACTTCTGTTGTCACGCCGAGACGAATTTTTATTGTATCGGTCGAGTCGCACTCGCGCGACAAATGACGACGACCGTTTCGATGTTTCCCCTCTGGATTTTTAGAGTACCAGTTAAAAATAGTTACGACAGTGCGGCAGAGTATCACGGACACGTGTGTTCGTTAACAAAACTTTTTCGATTAACATGTTACGGTGAGCCGCAACGATTACCTGTATCTGGAAAGATTGATAAAAATGCAGTGTCCGTCGGTCCCCGTCGGGTGCCACAGTATCGGCAGTGTAGTAAACCGACCCATGTCATATTAGTAATCTACACATGTTCTAATAGACATGACTTATTACTAGGTGTCCTTTCTTAGCAACTATTATTTAGCAGTCAAAAATTACATCCGTATCCAAGTCTCGTATGCATGTGTAAGAAGGGTAAAACAGCGTTCGCTGTTTCATATAAATACGACTACTGTTAGTCCAATAGTTTCAGAAAGAATAAGTTATCCAAACTCAGCCTCAAACACTATCTGGTTGTGTAGCCCGCGCGCCACACATCGCCGCCAGCTTTAATGTTAAAACACTTATCTTTTTGGGCAGACTTTTATGTTGTGCCCACAAAATGTACTTAATCACTATTTGTACTTATGTTTATATTTTATGTGCTATAATAAATATTACTTTCAAACTAACTTCTTATTGACTTTGTGACTCCAACATATCTACGTTTCAAGCGAAGCTTTCAAGAGCCGTTAGTATAATAAAAATATTTATATTAGTGTACAGCGGTTCAGAACCTGACCCCTGTTCTGCTCACTACAGCAGCCTCCTTTCAGCGAACTATTAGCACTCGGTTGCAAACCTCCTATTCGTCGTACGTGGATTTTCTACGGAAAAATCAGAAACTCCGATTCTTGTACGACACCACACGCTCGGTATATTCTGAATATCAGCAATAAAATATTATCCCCTTATTATATACACGTCTCGTGTTTATTTTGCATCTTATGTCTCTATTTGAAGTAAATAATTCATTTGATTTGTACGATTCAAAATCGTAAGCCATCTTTGCAATCATCCCGCTGCATGAATATAATAAATAAATATTAGCAACGATTATATTATATAAACTCGTTTTGGATCGTCCTGAAACACATCATTTTTCTGTTCTGAAACGCAGAATATGTCTACCATCAACGCATTAAATTAAAATGTTTTACCTACACAACAAAACACTACCGCCGTTATGGTTAACTTACAATATTTTTATCTGCCGATAGCTTTTACAATTGTTTCGCATTGGAAATTTGACGTCGATATAAGAAAAAAAAAACTTTAATTACAGAGTGAAACAGCCATATTAGAAACATTTTAACACTAAAGATTAATTTTAGATAATTGATTAATAGTTATATTGCACTCCAATAAAAAAAAATTTTGACCGATTAATTTACTTACTGTTGTTTGCTGATCTCGGGATAGTATACTCTGTCCAATTTTAAGAAATTAAAAAATCATGAATTTGACAAACCGTTTGATTTTGGCACATCTTCTTACTTGACATATTTAAGCTTTATATTCAAAGACCATTAGTTAACCGGTTTCAGGTCAAAATAGATAAAACATTAAGGTATTATAATTATTTTAAAGAAAATATAAATAATTTACATGAAAAAAAATCTTTTTTATTGAACAAACCAGTGCAAAATGTGTGCGTCCCTTGAGTAATCTCACATTAGGCTCCTAGGTTCTGGAACAATTTATTTCGATAGCCTTAAAATATAGTGGAGAAATGTTACCTAAGCTCATATGATTCACTGGCATTCTACCCTAATAGATAAATATTCTTAATTAAATAATTACTGGTCTTGGCATATACAACGTTATAAAATTTCATTCAATCAAAATAAAATACTTTAAAAGTCAGACACTAAGGACAGCTGTTCACAAATTCTATAATATAAAAAAAAAATAAATAATAAATACTAAAAAAAACTATTATGTTATATATACTGTTCTGTACTCGAGTCAACATTGGGATTTATTTAAATAAAGAAAAAAAAATAAAGTTTTAAAACTTAACGTGCTGAGAATTGATTTACTATCACTCACGTAATCATGTGCAAAACGGGATGTGTAATATTATGTCATTGAATAACAATTTGTTTTGTAATGTTATTTTAAAAAGTCAAGTAAATAATTTAAAAACTTTCTTTTTAACAAAAAAAAAAAAAAAAACTCTACACATTCATTTTTTGGTTAAGGTTTTCAAGTTTTTCGTCCAGTCGGGTAGACGACCGTATTTCGCTCAAATTAGATTACCACCAGCGTGTATGTCATCAATGTTTTAATATTATATGACTGAAGCTCACATTTTAAAACAGTTCTATTTAATTTAAAAATAAATGTACAATCCGTCGTATACATCTATGATACGATGAGTGAAAACAGTGGAATGTATAAGACTGGTGGATGTCATTGACAGATAATTGGCTATGTTTTAAAATCATATAACTGTGGGTACTTTTAATTATTGAATACCGATTAAAATGATCCCAAGTGTATTTTATTTTTTAACGTTGCGGTGAAATTTTGAGCGGAGTGAATGCAAATGTTTTAAAAATAATGGGATGGCTGGCTTTTATGTTTTTTTATGATTTTACATACAAGTATGTATTTTTGAGTTGACATTTTATTTCCGATTTAGTTTACTTTTTAATAAAATTTTGTTACGCATCACTTTACTGTTTTTACTGTCATTGGTTAAACATTTTTTTTCGTTATTTTTTCATTTAAATATAATTCTGTGTTTGGTTGTTTTTAATAATTAAAAAAAAAAAAACTCTTCAACATTTTTATATGAATTTTACTATAAATAATGTTATTATTTATCATATTTTATTTATTGTGTAACCAATCGAATTATGTTTTTTTTTTTTATTGATTTAAAATGATTGTTATTTTCTTATTAATATTATTGTTCACAAACATTACAGTTACAGCTCAAAAATAACTAGTGTTTTTAAAATGTTATTGCTTATTCATCGAAAGTTTATTTTTATTTCTATTCAAATGATAAAATTTGTATTAAAATACCGTAATTTAAACAGTGAATTATTACTATAGTAATATGATTCTAATATGGTTATATTTTATGAAAACATTAATTATATTCTTCTAGTTTGCTTATTATCAATACTTTTATTACATTTATAATATAATTTAGTCTTCTTATACAAATGTAGCTAACACCTATCAGAAACTACTGTTCATTCTCAACATAAATCAACTTATAATATAACATAACATATAATGTATATTATATAAATATTACTTAATCATTTTTGCTAGTTGTTTTTATCAAGGTAATTGATTAAAGTTTAACAAACGATTTAACTAAAAACTGGTAATATTACATTACTTTTTTTAGTGAATATTTGAAAGTCTCAAGACTTTAATTTAATACCCTATTGATAAATCACCAATTGAACATGGATTTTTACATATATTATGATTATTTCAAATTATATTCAGTAATTTTACATTTTACTGAAAATAATAAAAAGTAATAATAAAAGAAAAACAAATGTTAATGATATTTTATATTAATATAAAATTCATATTTTTCGGACAAAATGCAAATTTTTTTTTTTTTTTTAGAATCATTTGATTGAAATGATCGTTTTTATATACCATTTTTTGATATATTCTAGTTTGAAATAAAAATAAACCATTAACTATTATGAGCTAAAACTAACGTTGCGAGATGGCAAGTTTGAAATGGATGTCCGTTTTTAAAGCTGAAATCAAACACATAATAATATTAAAGCTGCAATTCTAAATAGCACAATTGAAGTAAATTTATTAATATAATTGTTTGTATACATACATCGACATATCGTTTTTCAGATATGTAATCGTGTACTATGATAAATGTGTTGTTTTCCAGACAGGTCAGTATTTATTAACAAACACTGCTCAAAGAAAATGTATGTCTTTTCGTGTATATCCAAGCACATCGATACTTATTACATAATACAATACTATGATTTATTTTGTTCTTGTTATTCCAAGAAGTTTTCTATAAAATATGTTTATAAGAATTAGTTTAACTTGTATTAATTTTATACTTGTATTACTCTTACTTTTGTGAGAGAGTTTTTGTGGATTACGTGGTTTGAAGTTTCTTGATGACTATTAAGATTGATTAAGTATACTAAACAAAGTATTTTGCCTTTGTATTCGATCCATTGTTAAAATATAAAACAAATATTTACGTTGTACATTACTTGTTACATAATATTTTTGTACATGTAATAAGTATAAACTGGTATTTATTATTGCATAATTTTAAACTTAATCTAAATCATTAGTAATCTATATGACTAAAGATTTGGAATTTTTTATGTATTACTAAATTGTCGACATTATAATTTTAAATGTGAAATAAACGTTGACGTTATCTGATATTTAAATTTTTCAGTAGTAATTATTCAAGAGAAAAGTTCTAAGTCTTACCTCTATTTTGGTACTATTACTTTAGGAGTCATAACTAACTATAGTAATTATTCATATGTTAACTATTGGTTAGTTAAATTAAATTATACTGATAAAAAAATGTACAGAATTAGCAATATTGCTATAAAAACCATCAGCATTACACAGAAGTGTAAAATATATTTCATAATTTTTTTAAGAAAATTCTTTGCTCTGTCATTATCTTGTGAATATTTGTTATTTCCATTGAAAATCCTTACTGTGCAGTTATTATTTATAATTCTATTAATATAATTATAATATATTTCAGCATCTTAGGGTAGCCTAGAATATTATGAATATTATTGTCAAAGTTAAATAAAAATTATTTTCTATATAATTACCATCACTATAGAATATTGCCTTCATTACAAATTTCATTCGTTAAACCTCCTACGTAAGATTGGTTTTAGATCGTCAATATATTATGTCTATATCCATAGTATACACGTTAACAGTAGACATTTTAAATTTATGTTACGAGAACATTTCGGTATCAGTATTATAGGCTTGTGATAACAGTAAATAATAATGATGCTAATAACGGATAACAATAAAAATAACATAAAATACTAACTGTCGGTGATATTATTTTATCGTCAGGTAGTAAATCTGTCATCACGATAACACAAATGCAATGCAGATCTGAACCTATAATAAAAAAGTTAACGAATCCATATTGCACAAGTTAAATTGTTCGATCGGAATTTTAAATTTATAAAAATTATATTTACTCAAAAATCTTTAATAATATATATTAGATATATATATACTATTATATTCTATTCTATTTTAATACATTTGTAAGATGTTATCCATTATAATTAAATGTATATTTTGTTTGGTATATTAATCATATTATAAATATAAATATGTATGTGTGTGTGTATGTGTGTATATATATATATTAATTGTTATCCTAATTCGTCGGGAAATAATATAAAATGTGGATTAGTGAATTGAAGTTTTCGCAAAAACGTCGGTTAAAAATGTGAGTTTCGAATTATCGCGCTTTCTTTATAATTGCAAAAATTATTAAAGATTCTTTTGAGAGTTTAAATTAATATTTACTAACCGATTACCGATTATAGCCCGATTAAAGGCCATTTGAAATCTCTAAAAACTAAGTCGCGTTACCGTTCAATATCTTACTTCATGCAAGGCAGTGTTCTGCAAGCTTTCGGACCAGATAAGTTATTCGGACGATAGTATAACATCGGATTGTCGGTTACTTGAACCTATTTATTATTACTGGCTGACAATGATAGCGCTACGATTGATTAGTTTTGTTTTCGAGTGGCTATATACTATGCAATGGCCATTGAATACGACACATGTCGAAAAAAAAACCGTCCCTAATCTAGCAAAATTAGGTCAAATTCATGTTTCAATAAAAAACTTTTTCTAGAAAATTACTTTGTGTAAAAATACTATAATATGTAATACAATACATTTGAAAGCCAACACTTACTGATTACACTTAAGATTTTATTTAAAATAATGTGCAGCGCTGATGTGCATTCTGATATATCTTCTTCTCAGCTTACCGGTCCGTTGAGGACCATTGCTGCCTTCAAGAGGTCTCGCCATCTATCCCTATTGTACGTCAGCTCAAAAGTTACATTTTGGCCTATCTCTTTCAAGTCTCTGGATATCACATCTATCCACCGGGTTCTTGGTCTTCCTAGGGGCCTTGTTTTGTTAATTTTTTCAACAAGTACTTTTTTTATTAGTTGTCCATCTGCTCTCCAATTGTGTCCAAACCACTCTAGTCGTTTGTTTCTAATAAACGTTAAGATATTTGGTCTTTTGTACAATTTCTGTAATTCATCGTTTGTTCTTCTTTCGTAGGTATTGGTTTCTTGGTTGAAGCGTGATCCATGGATATTTCTGATATATACTCGCCTATATATATTAGACGACGTGGATGACAATAGTTATCAACGTTTTAATAATGCTGATTCCCCTTTTATCGAATTCATCATGCTCCTTATTTTTATTAGAGTCATCAAAACCATTTCGACTCACGTCCAATCATCAAAATGTACCCGGTAACTCATTATTTTTAATTATAATTCACCATTCAACAAATATCGTAGTATTATATCCTGCACATCTTTCAAATGGTTTTGTAATTTAATATTATAATAATGCATCAGCATGGCTTCAAAAAGTCAAGTCGACTACTACAAAATACTATAATTGAAACACTTAAAACATTGAATAATCAATCCCTGTGAATGTTTTCAATCAGTAGGTATCATTCAAAGTCTTGATCTCTATTGGACCATATCTTATTGTTAAAATATATTTGATCCGTAATACTGAATTGTATACCATTATTATTATTATTCGAACGTTATTGTTCAACGATTGCGTGATTTCGAAAAAACTTTCTCGTGCGTGAAGACTTCGTTTATAATTTATAATGACGATGAATTTGAGTAATTGAGATCAAGTTTTCAGGTGAACCACGATCGTCTAGGTGACCAGCTAGTGGTTTAGGAAGTGCTTTCTACGTTAATCACGAACTGTACTAGTTATACTAGTAAATACTCGTATTCTAGTCAATGAACCGGTGCACCGGTATGTAAAACTTGTGGGGTTATATTATTTCCTTTTCCGGAAAGCTGTTTGCACACATAACTTTGTTCGTTACACTCGACGCTATAAGCCATACAACTTAACCGAACACGACTTATGTGCGTCTTGGTAAAAGTTAGGAGGACGTAACAGGATCACAGATTTCTGACCGTTGATTTTATGAATGAGACGAAAAACATCGACGTTATCGCAACCGTTCCTTTGGGCAAGACTACAGAGAAATACCCATGGCTTTCGATAAAAATGAATGGGCCATAGCCATTCTTGAGCAGGACAACGGATTGTTAATCATGACGTTCGGCATGCCTTAGCCATTGTCGTGGAACACACTTGGCCCGCTTGATGATATGTATTGTTTATGTGGTATATCCTTACGAATTGCCCGCTATGGAAGTAAGCCGCGTCTAATTGAGTGCAAATTCAAAGAACAAATAATTGCTTTACTATGGGATGTAGAGAAAGATAAATAATTGGATAAAAATCATCAATTAGGCCTTCAAGAAAACGTTTTAGATTTCTATAAATTCTGAATATCTCGAACGTTAGGTAATATCTACTTTATATAAAAGTTGTACAGAACCTAGTGTGAAATATTGGCTGAAAAGATAGACTAGAGAACGGATTTGAATGCAAGTTGCATTTTTTTTTTGAATATCCGAAAACATTGCTTTCCAAGCACCAAGTTAATTTAATACACTAAGGAATTAAAAAATGTAACTTGAATTTTTTATTTTTAATAAATTTATATTTTTGACACTTTTAGTACATACTTATGCAGTTTTCATTTTTAAACAGTATGATATTTGATTAAAATGTTTTTCACATATTTATATATTTAATTAATATTAAACACAAAGTAAAGGTACAACAAATGTATCCATCAAAATTGTATATTCATTTTTTGAAAATAATTTTTAGAGCAAAAAGAAGATGGAAGGAAGCGAATAATTAACAAGAACAAGAATTTATATAATTACAGAACAATATTTTTTAAAATTAAAAATAATTTTAATAACACTTTTAAATAGATATTAAAAAAAAATTATGTAATCAGAGCAATTAATAATATTTTTTTAAGGCATTTTTATTACTTTTCTGAGCATTTAAATCCATTCCCTAGTTATAACATATCGTAAGAGTCACTATACATTCCGTCCATGTCATGGTTTATCGATAATATTTACATGTAATACGATACCGAAAGATATAACACTACCTTTGGTTCGCACGAGCGGCTTGTTTGCTAAACTGACCTAATTTTCACAGCACATGAACAAAACATAAAAGCTGAGGGAAACGCGGTATATTTACAAGATTCACCGTCTTAATAGTCAGCGAAGCTACACGATCATCACGGTTTGTGTTTCCATAACTTATCGGTTTTGGCAGCAAATCTCTCTCCGGGCCAACAGAAGTATTGACGAAGCAAATGGCTTCTCTCCCGATGTAAATCCCTGGTCACCGTGATAGACCCATTCTGCAGTTCCGGCGCGATCGCTATTAAACTGATTACGCTCCTCTATGTCAATATTTACACATAATTATTGTTCTTTAATTTTATTTGTTTAAACGTATTTCATAATAAAACTTTATAGGCATACCGATGTCGTAACTGTTGTTTTTGGTTCAGTTAACGCGATGGACTGCGATCCCGCAAAAGTAGCGGGTGACCGGAATAATGGGTATATGGGGCGGGGAACCGAATTCAGTTTATAGTGGACGATTTTTAATTAATGCTCACACTCCAGAGCAAGCAGTCGGAGTCGTCTCGTCGTTACCGGAAATTGTAAGCGAAGAAATTATAGCCGAGTTGATCAGATTGACGAGTAGGGTGGCACCGATAGTCCTGATGAAGATCCTGAGAAATCAAGACAAATCGAGAGTTGGTCAAGAGACTGTGTTATAAATGTTAAGAGAGCATAAATATCTACAAGATGAGGTTTTTGAATCTATACCAAATTTGGTGAGAGGAATTATGTGTGAAGTAGCAAAATTACTTTAGAAATGTTATACATTTGAAAACACATACAAATGAAATATAAATAACAATAACTTATATTATAAAATATAATATACATAAGAAGATTTAAGTTAACTAAAATAGTGCATCATTAAAATTCATATTTATGTTTTACATTTTATTAACATAATATTTTCTAAAATGGTTGAAGAAAGATTTTCACGTAAATTATTTAATAATTGATTAATGATTGGCAGATTGGATACATTTCTAAGTATTTCTGACACCGACATCTTCGGAATTAATGGATAAAAATTAAAATGCACATTTTATTTCCAATTTCTGTTCCCCGAAAATAAAGTAAAAATAAACGCTTTAATTTTTTATTTATTTATTCATTTGTTTTATTATTGTTATGGTTTAACATTTAAAATTTATTTCAATATTCATTTGAACCCCGGTTTTTAAGCTATAATTGGATTTAATTTTTCTTCTGGTTTGGTTTTCGATTCATACTGGGCTTCAAATTTTTTTCGGGTAATGTAACTCGTTTTGCATACCCTCTATAATCACAGGATATCACGAGTGCTTAAAAAAAAAAATCTTAATTTTAGTGCTATTAATCATGTTTTATTAGTTTGAAAACCGATATCAAGGTATTCTGATTATTACAGCCAATTTATGTAACGTAGAATGCACTATTATACTCTTATTATATTTAGTCCCACGTGAAAACTATCCGATCTTCATCAATATTAACTATTGATCCAGAAGAACAAACTATTGGTATTAATTTTATATTTCTGATAGTTTTCTTAAAACTTTTGTACAAACATTTCTTAAATTTTTAGTTGAAGTACCAACTATATTAACTATTGTAAAAAGCTATGAATTTTTAGACATCATTATGCTTTATTATATATTTTTGTGTCCAAGGAAGGATTTCGTAGTAATTACCTAATAATTACCTATTAAAATAATAATATACAAATGGCTGTATCGGATCTTTAGAATTATATTTAATCCACCATAAATTATAAATTTGAATAATTTTTAGGTTAATCTCTAATAAGTTTGTAGGTATCTGATTATATGTTCATATGACTATTGCGTTAAAATATGTGGGCTGACCCATTTTTTTTCTATATTTAAAAACTAATTAAACGAATATAAAGTATTACGTTCGTTAAAATACTACCTATCAAAATGGAGAATAAGATTAATCTCATAAAATTACTAAAGAATACTTTATATCTGCTAAACTGTGTGGTGTAAAAAAAAGTTTTGTTTTGAATAAAGTTTGAGTAATTTCTCTAGATAGGACGATGAAATGTTTTTAAACTTTCTAAAATATAATACACACTTATTGTATTAGGTATTGTTTTAGAAAAGTAGTTTATTTTAATTATATTGAGTTATTTCTTTTATTGATTGCAGTACCAGCAAAAAAAAAACCTTTTGAACCTAAAAGATTCAAAATATTATTATATAATTTTTTAATTTCGAATTCAATATAACGAATCAGTTACAATGGTTAAAAGCCTTACAATTGATTTGAACCGCATACATGTATTATAAAATAAAATAAATATTATGCATGTATCATTAGGTTAAATCATTAATAATAAAGATAGGAATGCATGAAGTTAAAAGATAAATAGGAATCGATATATGTCAGCTGTGCTATTACATAAAAATAATTTGTTTTATCTGATTTTTTTGTATTTTTTGTCATTTTAAGGTGTAGGTTTATTAAAATTATCGTTAGAATTAAAAAGCCTAACAAGAAAATTATTTGAAAAGGAGTTACACAGTTATTATGTTGTTTTAAATTATTGTTTTTAATTGTAAGACGTTTTGAAACTGATATAAAATAATAATTGACAGTGAAGATACTGAAATCAAAAGTTGAATTTCATCCACAAAAAAAATAAATAAAAAAAAAAATTAAAAAATATGAAAGAGAAATATAAATTACAGACTTCAAAGTTAATGTTGTTTAGTTATTTGTACCATTATAAATAATGATCGTTAAAAAAAAAAACCAAATACGGTTTTGAGTTGTAAATTCTGAAAAACGTTGATGCAAAAATAATAATTTTAATTATTGTCATAGTTAATTTCGATATAATTTTTACTAATTAAAATAGTGCGTACATTTATAACTACAATGTCATTTGAGATGCTATTATTTTGTGTTTCGTAACATTATTCGTTGATATTATCTAAAATTATTCATTTTGACGGTTCCGTTTAGTTTTGAATTATAGTCTACTAAAAGTGTTTACAAAATACATAACTTTGAACATTAAAGTGATAATTTGTCTTATATTTAGATAAATCATACTACAGAGAAAAGATATTGTTTTTATGGGTAGAAATAAAAATATTTAATAATATATAGCTTTTGGAAACAAAACACATTAAATTATTAGTATAATAAAAATTTTCATATCATTACTAATTGTTTAGCAGTATGTATAGTTTGTAAACGGATTTGAACTAAATTATTTATTTTAGTTCCAAAAATGATTTTTAATAAAATACTTGAATTATATACTAAAAATATTTTATCATATATCAAGTAGCAATCATATTATAATTGTAAGTCGTTTCTGAAGTAATATTGTTCGAATAATTTTTTGGAAGATGAATATGTAGCTGACGGTTTAATGTGCAGTTTTTAACGGTGTAGTTACTTCTGTTTGATAATTTAATATCCATTTGAGATACTATTAATTTAATTTTAATTTTATTTATTTGAGTGGTTTATTATAGGCGTGCAAAGTGAAACTGTGTTGTAAATGAGTGAAGTTTGTTACCAAATCAGCATTTTCTACTTTAGTGGACCATATATGTATAGTCAATGTTATGTTTTCTTGAATTGAATATCATCGGTAGATTATTCTGCGGGTAATCAGATATTAAATGAAACGCGAGATTTATCAAATTGTATAATAATATGGGAGACTTAGATTCATTTGAAACTTTGGATTGCAATTATAATATGTACATGATATTATTTATTAGAAACTGCGTTTCCGAAAGATGAATAGATGAACACCATATTGGTCTAATGTATAAATCATACGCCATTGTTCTAAAGTATTATACATCAATCTCATGAACTACATGTATCGACTAAGTTAATATTTACTATAAGAGCTAAAATATAAAATGATTGAAAATAAATGTCAGTACTTGTATAGTAATACAACGTTTTTGAGTATGTTCATATGCTATGTAGATAGGTAGTTTGATTAAAGTTATTTACGTCAAACATTTAATGTTGAAATGTTAGGTTTTTTTTTCCTATACAAAAATGACTTTGAACGACCAAATTATGAGTCGAGTTTATCTAAATAATACATCAAATAATAAGTCACTGAATGTGTTGGACAATCATTTACGTTTTGTTTTGTATACTTTTAAAGCGTTTAATAAATGATAATTATTTAGTAGTAATTAAGCCTTATTTTGTTTTTAAACCTTTTTTTTACTTTTTTTTTATTTTTTATTTTTTTTTATAGTACATCGATGTAAACAACAAACCTATTTTAACCAACTACCTACACAAATCCGATCGCCTTATGATATTTTTTAATTTTTTTACTTTTAACTATTAGTTAATAATTTAACGTATGACTATGGTTTTCAATCTTTTTTTGTTCAAGCTTCCTAAAAAATAAAATAAAGGAAGCGTTTCTCCCTAGATTATATACATTTTTTGAATATATATATATATATATATATATATATATATATATATGTATGTATGTATATATTAAAGTGGTCCTTAGCTATAGAGGTCATTTATTTTTCTTACATTTATCTACAACGATCTCTAAAATGTGTTCATTATTTTAAAAATTAATTTTTGTGAATTTTGAACATAATATGTCAACCCCTTCCCATGCTTCTAAAGGGGGTAAGGTTTAGTAAAGGGTATATTTTCAGTTTTTTTTTAAATAAACACTTAATTTTAAATTAAATGGAAACATTTTAAGCATTTTTATTGTAGCAATTAATATTTTATAAAAAGAAGGTATTTTGATAAATTAATGTAAAGTTGGCAGTTTTTCATAAAATTCAGAATAAGATGTCAAAATTAAAACTTCAGGAAAATTATTCGAATTTTAGTTTATTAAGCTTTTTACCAGTATTCTTTTAAAATTCAAATTTATTTATAAATTGTAAATAAATACCACTATAATACATAATATTTCTTATAAAAAAGGTTATAAAATTTATTATTTGAGGTGTAATATAAATGAACGTTTATAATTAATGTTAGTCAAAAAAAGTCAAAAATCATTTTTATAACTTAACTTGCTTCCAAAGTGTTCCTGTTAAAACTTGAACTTTCTAAAAAATAACTCAAATTTAATTAAATTCAGGGCTATATTTAAAGGACAGTTAGAGAAGACAAAAGCCCCCTGAAATATTCAAGGGGGTGGCAATATTTTTAAGGTGATTCTTAATAAAACCAAATTGACTTTTTCTGGATTTTCAATGGAAAATTATTTTTGAATAAATAAAATTATACAAAAGATAAATTTCATTCTATAAAATTGTTTAAATTATTTAGTTGTGTACACAATTTATATCTAGTTAAGAGTATTTTATTTATCATGATATTTTATTCAGATATAGGTACTGGTTTAATCTTGATTTGTATGGGGATGAGACATTCAGACTAAAAGGTAATTTTTAATGGTACTACTATTAGTGTTATAAAAGAAAACATACGTAGTTTATAAAATTGACAATATATCGATTTATCGATTTAAATAAATTTATACTTGGTTACTTAGTTATATTTTATCCATATAAAAATACCTAATCCCTACACTGCTAATAGTATGTAGTTATGATAATGTTATAGTCTATAAATCAGTATTTTTTAAAACTCTTTTGCTCCGAGGAGAAATGATTCAATTTTTTATGTTACTGAAAAAATAAAAATAGATACTGAAAATAATTGATCAAATTAGTTTGAACCCTCAATTATTATTAGCTGTATTTAATTAAAGCGATTTTTAAATATGAGAATAATGACTTCAGGTACTCGGATAACAATAAAAAGGTGAATAAGCCATTAATCTGGTCAGACCAAATTACAATTGAAGCAGGTGTTTTTGATGATAAGTTAGTGAAAAATTATGCACGTTATACTTTAAATACAACTCATTTGTTCTTTGATTAATAATTGTTTTAAAATTCGTTTAACCATTAAATGATTATGAATTACAATAATTCATAAATAAACTACAATTTGTAACAAAAAGAAACATTAATACTGCGAAATCAAGTTTAAATATTTGTAGGTTATAGCAGAATTTAAAATTCATAAAGTCAAAATAATAATTGATGATAAAAAAAAAAAAATTAAACTTTTATTTTTTATTCTGACATCACATAACTGTCTGGATATTATAAACAATGATAGAATAAATATAAAAATTAAAACAAATAATAATTCGTGTTTTCTCAAAGTTGATATAAATTTGTAGAAATTCAAACCTTTTTTTGACCTTGGGTAAACGTCCGGAATACTTGGATTATTTAAATAATATCGCAATATAATTAGTTCCATCATTTCTGCGGAAAAGATATGAACCTATTTATATTCATATAATATCATTGAAAACTGGTTTTAGAGATAAAAAATTGGCAAGGTTAGAAACGTTGTTGACGTGTAAAATAAATCAATAATATAAGTTTAAACAAATTTGACTGAACGAATAAAGTAAAAAAAAAAAACTTGTGGTGCGAACTTGAAGGAAACTTTTTTTTACATACTTCGCACTGGTAATTCTTCCTCGTTTAAATCGAGATCAATACGTTTCCAAATAACATTAAAAATGTTTCGCTGGTTTTTAGTTTTTTTTCCTCGTGTATTATTGCTACGGATCGTCGCACACGTGTTAGCCTGTACCTGCTTCAGAATGTACGTGTTATCGAAAATATTATGATGAACTCAACATTCGATTTCGCACATAAAGATCGCACAACAGCCTGCGGTGCGATTAGTTCATAAACGTTCATTGGGTGGAGAGAGTGGTAAGGGGGACCATTCCCCTTAGAATAAATTAGGAGAGGCAGTGTCCCCTCCGATATATAACATAATTTGTTTTAAGTTTATTAATATACAAACTGATAGTGTTGAACAATTGTTTGTACTGATTAAATAGGGAAATAACGATAAGTGTATAATAGGTGCCTGTTTTATACCACCACATAGTCCATTAAATAGCTATACAGTACATACTGAAACGGTTGAGTGGCTATTTAATAAATATACTTCTAAAACTAATTTTTTATTATACGGAGTTTACAATCTACCACAGGTGCGTTTCACTAGTAATGATATTGGCCTAATATGTAATGGGACATTTTCATCTCGTCCAGAAATTATATTTGATTGTTTTTCATCGCTAAACCTACACCAATTAAATAATATTTTAAATGTACATGGTTCTCAAAGTGGTCCAGACCAAATTCTCGAAATAATTTATAAAAAGTGTTACTTTTCATTAACTCGTCCCATTCATTATATATTCAATCTTTCTTTATCGTCTAGATGTTTTCCTAGTCAGTGGAAATCCAGCTTCATTTACCCTGTGTTTAAATCAGGTAATCGGAATGTTGTTACAAATTATCGTCCTATTTCCCAGTTAAGTTCATTGCCTAATAAAACTTTTGAAAAATTGTTAGTACCTAAATTTACAACCGTTCTTAATAAAGTAGTTTCAGATAATCAACACGGGTTTCGACAGTCGAGGTCAACAACGACTAATTTATTAGTCTACTATACTGATCTCATATCACATATTAGTAAAGGTATATAGGTTGATGCTGTATATACTGATATTAAGAAAGCGTTTGATTGTGTCGACTTATCTATTCTGGTAAAAAAACTGACCCTAGAAAGGGTCAGCATTGTTGGACAAATGCAAACATGGCTTATATCATATTTGAATGGTAGAATTCAACAAGTAAAACTAGGTAATAGTGTCTCTTTGTCTATAAATGTTATATCTGGAGTCCCTCAAGGTGGTCACTTATCACCCCTATTGTTTACACTTTTTATAAATGACGTTAAAGATTTATTTAAAAACAGTAATTTCTTAATGTTTGCGGATGATTTAAAACTATACATGCCTATCTACTCTCACGAAGATTACCTTAAGTTACAAGTCGATCTAGATGATTTTTTCTTATGGTATTCGTTAAATGAGTTGAAAGTTAATGCTGAAAAATGCTCGCAAATTTCATTTTCTCGGAGAAAAAAAAATACTCAGTTTTAATATAAAATGAATAACTCTAATTTAATGATTATAACACAGATAATGGATTTAGGTATACTATTGTCGAACGACTTATCATTTAATAATCACATAACCATAATGTGTAATAAAGCTCTTAGAGTATTCGGTTGTATAAGACGAAACTGCTTAGAATTTAAAAACCTGAATCGCTTTAAACTGTTATATTGTTCCTTAGTCCGTTCTATTCTAGAGTATGGCTCAGTTGTTTGGAATTCTTACCAAATGGGATTAATTAATAAAATTGAACGGGTCCAAAAAACGATTGTTGAGAGTACTTGCATATAAGGCCAATAGAACCAACGTCTCGCTTGATCAGATAGCTAGTGAATTTAATATCATGTCGCTTAAAAATAGGAGAACGTTTCATGATGTGTCTTGGTTATTTAAACTACTAAACTCTCGAATAATTTGTCCAGAATTACTTAGCCAAATACCTCTAAATATTCCTCAAACCAATAGTCGAGTATCAAAACCGTTCTATATACCTACGTATCGTAATAATTATATTCGATTCGCTCCGATCAATAGAATGCTAATTTCTAGTAACTCAATAAATAATTTTGATTTTTTCATGATAATCTGAGTTGAAATTAATATTATTTTAATGTTATCGGTATTATCAATAACCTATTATTATAAAATATCTTAAATACGTTTACAATATTATTATGCATTATTTTGTTTTATTATATAAAGCTAAGTAAATTAATATTAAGTCAAATTGTTATTGTATTATGTTCTATATATATATATATATATATATATATAAAGTTTTTTAAAAAAAAAAACTGTTCTGAGCCCAGTTGTGGGCGTATACAATTATATAAATAAATAAATAAAGATAATTACAAAACAGCTGGTTATAGCTATAACTATACAATTTTTTTTTTAAATCTTAATTTTCAATTTTCGCTTATCTAACATGATGCTAGAAAATGAAAAGTATTATATAATATTTAGGTAGTAAAGTGGCGTTTAGCCATGGACACCATTTTCATTAGATATGTAATTATATATTTGCCCCCCATTTATTGGAATAAATTTCCAAGTTACACTTATGCGATCGACTGTACTAGACGTATAGGCCCAAATGTCCAGCGGCTGTGTGAGTTATGTCTATGCAATTGGCACTAGCGCAGTCGACGAACACAGCAACTGTGAATCGCAATTCGTTATCGTAACGGGATACGGCAACTCGATCGATGGAAACGCACCTGGAGCCGATACAGACAGATTAACTTACATCAGGAGCCGTATCGTCCTGCGTTTGAGCTCGTTTCAGACTCTACACAGTTTCGACTGGATGGCGAAATTATTTTAGTTGAGCGAAGAGGAGTGTAAATGCTTCCAAATTGTACGGTCATGGCAAATGCCGGTTGTCTACTGTCATTACAGAATACGGCAGCCGCACGGCGCGATAAGCTTAGCGGTTGCGTACGTGACCAAATACGCGTTTTCGCATTATACGATTTTATTCGTACGGTGGAAATCGATCAGTTACTTCTGGGAACGATATTTACTTAATGCTAAACTTATAATTGAAAATTAAGTTTGTTAAACTTCGCGTCCAATTTATAGTAATGTATTGTTTATATGATGGTGGAATTCGATGACGAATTTTCAACTTTCATCATGCAGGAGAGACCGGTGTTGTGGGACAAATATTTAGATTCCTACAATGCTACAAAAAAAAAAAAAAAAAAAATGCCTTTCGAGCAATCTTATCGGAAATTCGGCCGAAATAATTTATTTTTGTGGTTCATAATACTTGTGTTCTTGACTAAACTTCAAGCTTAAGACTGACTAAATCAGTGCACGTATCGTGTATTTATTTGGTTTGTACCGTATGGTCCATAACAGTATAATGTGTAACTGTGCCCCAGTTTTTCCGAGTAATGTGAAAGGAACCTTATCGTTGATGGTGCCCTACATACCGGGGATCTATGGTTTCGACGCGGGGCAACGTCAATTTTTTCCGATCGAACGCCGTTCCGAAAATCGGAGAGAGATTATCATTATGCGCGTGCTTCGACCGATGATTATTTACGCACCTAGCACCGTTGCATCGGATAACCGTCCGATTGATACCGATGCGCACGCCGTTGACGAAGCAAAATTAATGGACCGTACACGATAAAGTGCCTGGCAAGTGGTACCGGTGCGACCGTTACACCCATGGACCGTATGCCAACGCTGATTGTTAACCGCCCGCCCCTAGTGCAGAAACTGCTGCGGCGGGCACGTGAAGACCTGTAATATATTATAAGGGGTGAAAAGGAAATCGGAGGAAAAATAGTGGTAAGCCTCATTACGAAACATGGACGATTGCGCTCGTCTTTCGTCTTCACGTTTCTCCGGAGTTACTTTCTACTACTCCTTACTCTCCATTCCTCCTATGATTACCCGTCAGTTGGTTATTCGTTCGTGCAAATGGTAAAAATATAATAAAAAAAAAAAAAAAAAATTAATAAATACTTCACCCGTGTTGAATTTATGTTAATTTTTTTATTTTATTTTTTATTCTTCTGCGAAAACCATCTTCATCGTAAAATACTTTCTCATTTAATTTTATTTTTATTTCGCTTTATAATGTTTTTTAATTCCGTGAAATGGGAGAAAAAAAACTACATCGTTCAAATGTTAGCTCACTGACTATATCGCGTTACCTACTTCAATGCGATGTTTCAAAAACTAACCATCATTATTACAGAAATATTATAGTTTGAACAAGCATTTTTAGATGTCTATTTTGTAACATCGAAAGAAAAAAAAAATGACATCCTGTGAAATGATAAAGCAGTACGTTTATTTATATAATTTTTAATTTTAATTTTACTGTCATTTAATTGGACATATTTACTCGCAACAGGATTTAAATGAAAATTTTTAACAAAATTGTGAACTTGTATTTAGATTTATTTATTTTTTCTAAAAAACTAAAATAATTCACTAAGAACATGTCTAAATAAATTATAATTTCATAATAATTTATTATTGTTTTATCTTAATGTTTCTACATTTAGTATTGAACACTATTTTATTTTCACTCAAATTAATTATCTAGTTTATTTTATAAGTTAAAATATCCAGCCTAATATAATAATGTCTATAGCACGTTAGATTAGGTTATGTTAGGTTATATATAGGCATTACATATATATAATACATTGGCATTGGTTTTATTTATGCTTTTAGTGTACAATAAAAGTTAATATTACAAAATAACATAATAAATGTATAATGTATATTTGGTTTTTTGGTTGTTTGATATCTTATTACCTTTATATTATAACATAATTATAAACTTGATTGTTACAATAATATAGCGAATTTATAGTAGTCATATTACTTGTCTTTAAAATTTAATTTCTCTTCGGAATTTCTGTTTGAAAGACAAGAATTAAATTCTGATCCATCAACATCTTAAACCTGTCATTTTCTTTCTCTCATTCGATTGTAATGAACAAAAAGGATATATTTAAATTAACTTGGTTTGTGAAAAAGCTTGTTCGAATACATCTATTATTACGTATAGATAACCCTGCCTGACTTGTTATCTATTACGACGTTATTGGAGAACAATGTTTTAATAGTGTAACGCATAATGTATGTACTGATACCCAAACGTTGTTGTTATAGATTGGTTTTAAGGGTAACAGAAATGCGTTTTTTGATGGTTTACATTATTATACTTTAGTGACACACTCAAACAGAGGTAATACAATTTGATGTCATTCTTCAAAAGGGAAACGTTGATTTGTGGGTAGGTAAACTGCGGATGGTAAATTGGGTCTCCCAAATGACCTTTTTTCGGTAAATTGGATCCAGAAAAGAAAAGTTAGTTGATAAGTCGAGAAAAAAAGTGGTACTTTGGTAAAAACAAATTATACATCATATTGTACTATTTACTTATTAACTAATAATCTTTATTAAAAGTCAAGTTTTATAATGTATGTAAATTATATTCATAAAAATATTAATTTAGTTTTTTATTATTATAATTAAATTAAATTATATCTATATAAACTTAAACGATATGGATTTAGAAACTCAAATCGAGATTACTGTATTATTAGAGTATTTCGTCATTTGTTCTCTTAAATATTGTTTTTTTATCAAGCGTACTATTTTTTGTTCGTTTTTTTGCTTCGTAATTTTACTTGCGTCAATAGTTGTTTGGATAAAACTAAATTGAAGTTGGCAACCGATACACGCATAGTGTGATTCTAGACTTAATTTACTTTTTTAATATGGTACACAAAAATCAACGTTATATCACACTAAATATTTTAATATACTACGGTAGGTAAATGATTTAATAGCCGGGACCCAACTTATATATTATTTTTTTTCCTGAGACTCAATTCACCACTTTTAAAAGGTACACTAATTATCGAGGAATTAAATTTACCTAGCTTTATGCATATCATACGATATAAATCACGATAAAATGGTTCATAAACTATTTTAAGAATAAGAAAAAGAAAAACTAGTAACTTTTATATTTTTTATGTACAATCCTGATAAATACTAATTTATTACTCTGGTTATATAAGTAAATAGTAATCACGTAAAATTTTACATACACCTGTGTTCACTACTTACCAATTTATGCTCTATAATAAGTTCCAACAAAAAAAGTGAATGTGTGTATATTTTTGTATAAGAGAGGGAGAAAGAGAAAGATATGTACACATCACAACAGTGAGTATATTTTTCAATTAATTTCTAGGGTTCAACAAAGCACTATAGTTGTATAATAGTTGTTTTGTCTGATAAAAGCTACAAATTTTATTTTAATACTATACTACTTTTTTAGTCAATTTTCGTGTACAATTGTCTATGAACAGTAATTAATGCATCGATGACCGTACACATACGTATTTTACCGTTGTTAATGGTACTGTTTCTCTGAATTTTTTCATTGAAATTGCTATAATGTAGTACCATGTTATTGTATACCAAATTATTTCTGTCTCGGGTAGTCTGACATAGAACACGGGAATTAAGCGACATCAAACAGGGTGAGAAAACCTTTTGTTCCGGTTATGACTGCAGTTATGGTGGTTAAATTATTAAAACAAGCATTCAGAATAAAGCCGTGAAGAAATTGAAATTACAATTGTTTGGACGGAAGTTCTACGATTATCCTTCTTGCACAGATTTTGGAAATGTTATGAAAATACATCAATCTTCAGATGTTGAAACTAAATTTCATTATACTAAGAATATCCTAAAATATATCGTGATCTATTAAAATCACATAATTGCTTTGGTCATTTATTATAAATAGTGAAATAGTAAAGTTTAAATAAAAAAATTAGTGTTAGTGTTAGTGCTCATAAATTAAATTATAATTATATAAATACATGATTTATAAATATAAATAAATAAATACTTCTCCACCGTCAACCAGTCTTAAACGGGTCCTCTGTGGAGTTTCTATACGGATTTAGTCACTCTTTATCGTACATCAACACAGGAGGTATAGAAGCTGGAATGGGATTCCCTACCAAAGTCTTATGCTTTTGGATATAAGTTAATATTTAAAAACATCCCTATTCTACCATGGTTTCAATCCCTTAAGTTGAGTCACGCTGCCATAACCAAACACACTAGATTACGCACTGGTCATAGTGGCCTACTACCACACCACTCATTTAAATTGGGACTCAACAATAGTACATATTGTCCTCTACCCAACTGTGATAGAGATCACTTTGACTTCCAACATCTTCTCATAAATTGTTCATCTCTCTCCACCCATATAAATTTTAAAATTTAAAGACTTTTTTTTCCACTTTTGGTATTAACACTTCTCTCATTAACGCTTAAAAAACTGACAATGTTAACATAATTATACATACGATCAATTGTATTTTTCAATCAGGCCTCCAAATGTAAGAGTGAGCTTTACTTACTCCTATTATAATTAAACACCAATGTTCATAACTGTCAAGATATTATAATATTATGTTAAAATGTCATTAAAAAATAAAAAATACCTATTCTAAAATATTTTCATTTTTGTAACGTACGACCGGCTTCAAATTAAAAATGCATTAATTATAATTTACTGAAACGGATAAAAAAATATATTTTTTTTGTTTCGTAAAATAATGATGTTCGTAGTTTGTAGTGTCATCTACAAAAGGTAATATTATAAGCAGTACCTACATAAGTATAGTATATACTATAGGTACGCTTGTGTAGACTTATAAACTATTATGAAATTAAGTTATTGCACAACAAATGTCGAAGGCATGTTCAAGTCATATAAATTGAACGTCATAATGTAATTATAAATAACAAGCATAAATGGATCTGGTAGATCGTATTGGATCGTACTTTTATTTAACAGATAAAATAATTTCAATAAAAAATTAGTCGCTGCATAAGGTATTATATTTCGATATTGATTGATTTAAAAATATAAAACAGTTACTTCGTATATAGTTCATCAAATTATGACGGCAATATACATACGATATCGGTTGTTACCAATGACGAAGGGAATTGATTTTGTTTCAATTTATCGAGATATTGCTATTGGATTTGTGATCGAATAATAATAATAATAATAATAATTTTATTCCAGCTTGACGATATCGGCGAGAAATATTTTACGTATCGCCGTTGCACCAAAAAGTAGATGAAATAGATTTCATCTATTCTGTGGTTGCACGTGCTATACTGCGTATTGTATAATGTAGAACAGTGGTTTTCGAAATTTTTTTGTTCTCGAGCACTAGACATGTTAAAAAAAAATCAACGGTGCTCCGAAAACCCGAAATGCCAATTCATAACCATGACTCGTAAAAAATGATTTGTCCATGTTCTGATTTTGAGCAGGTATGTTTGCTTATGATTCATATGTCGTACAAATACAAAATATTAAATTAAAAACAAATTGCTTATGTCGCACTTAGAATCTAGAAAGAAAAACGGAACTTTATACCTTATACAAACGGTATATTATTTTTTACAAATATTATCATATATACATCGATAATTGGCTTGAAGAAAATTAATAGGCACATTGCACGTTCGTTTTTATACGATTTATACGATCGTAACAATAGTTTAACTGATAATCAAATTGGAATTTTATTTCATTCAGAACCGTCCGGGGAACTCTTCGGCTGTGGTTTTACGAATCACGGTTCACGAGAAGTTGCGGACAATATTGTGCGGGTCAGCGGTATATTTTAGAGTGCATTGCGGACGTTCTACGGTCGCGAAAACTTCCATTCGAGGGACAAAACGGGACAAAACGGGTCTGCAAGACCACCACCGAAATACGAGCGCGAGTGACCGATTACGTTTCACGCGACAGCATTATCGACAAGTACCAACTGTTTATTGGGATCAATTACACCGTCGTCTCCGCGATTCAAAGACGACACAAGGTGCTCATACCTGTTTACTCGCTGTGCAATAGGCATTCGTGCTCGATCGATTATTAAATAGCGGAAACGCGGCGAATGCCGTTTGCCGTACACGTTTCAAGTGTTTTCCACAAATGTTTTAAATCGAATCGAGCAAATCAATGTTCGTGTACTCGCACGTAAGAATTCGACCACGTAAAGAAGATAGAAATAACACTGAATTACCAACAGAAAAATATCTACAAATTAAATCGTAAATACAATTATGACATACTACGTCGTAGCGTACAAATGTTTGCTGCAATTGACTGTGGATAGCAAATCGCAATATGTTATACGATATTGACTCAATTGTTTAGCTTATACTTACTTATAAAGTCATGAGGTCCATTTATTATTTAGTTGACGATTTTTATTTTACCTTGGACAGAAAGATAGTGAAATGAAAATCGAAAATCGACAAAATAAATAACCGAATACGGAAACGTTAATGAACAATAATTTTACGTGATCTTAGTATTTAAATCGTTTGAGACTTTTTTCTTTTCTTAAAATGTAGTATTGCTGTTGTTTACTCGAAGAGCGTGATCGAAAAAAATATTGATCCCAAAATATCGTATCTTGTAGTCCGTATTCATTTACGTTCATTTAATAAAGTATAAATTCTAAATTTTATTCTTCGGAAGAAAACAAACTAAAATAACGTTATAATAGGTACTATAAGTTATGTAGTCCGTCACAATATACAAGTTTTGTCATATTAATATTTAATTTCAATTCATTTAAGTTGGTTTATTGATTTCTCTGTTTTTTCCTGCCCTTTTTCATTATAACTATTATTTTTTTATTTTTACTTCTCCTCTCTATAGTTTATACTAAATTAAAATTGTAAACTTCCATGACAAGGTATGCTTATAAAAGGAAGAGTTACAATCATATTATTTCATATTAACATTATCCTTGTATACAATTATTTGATTTTGACTATTTGATATTTTTATTTGAAGGTTTCGTCAGAAAAATTTTTTGTTGTGGATGACAAAAACGTTTTAAAATATTGTACATTCATATTAATGTACCTTTCATCATGTATATAAAGATTAAGTGCATGACATTTTTTTTTTAATTGATTTATTAAATTTAAACTTAATAAGCTAAATTTTAATTTGTTTTGAATCTTACAGATTTAAAAAAAATTATTATTTATTTGATTATGTTCTCATATAAATATCCAAAATCGTAATTAATTTCAATTCAATAATATTTACATTCATATTAATAATAATACGATATAAATTAATGTTAATAATTATTCCATTATTATAATTTTTTTTTTTTTTTACTAGTGCCCTAAAATATAGCAATTCATATTATAATAATAAATTATTATTTTCTTATTATTTTAAACGTTATTACTTAAAAAAAAGAAAAGAATTATACATTTGGTAAATGATAGAGGGAAAGGAAGTGTAATTGTCTCAATTTATTCTATCATCTGCGTTCGCTATTTATGATAAATAAAAATTATAAAATTATTTTATTCGAAAAAAATGTTTTATTTATTGTACGAACTCAATTATTCATATTGGAAAATACCAAATTATCTATTATATCTAGTAGATTCAGTAAAATAGGAACATTCTACCAGTATATTTAGTATTAGATAATAGTAGATATTGTATCGAATATCTTTGGAAATCTCAAATGTATAATAATATTTTAATATTAATAACAAATGTATTATTTATTCTAATGATACTTGGTTAATTTGCACAGAGTAATTTTTTAGAAATAAATTACATTATAACTATTGTCGTCATTTAAATTCCGCTAGAATTACGTTACTGTAAATGCATTATATTAATTATGTTACACTTGTAAATTAAATTGTGGACATTCTAAAATGCACGAATTGACCTCTTTTAAATTTCTCAAAGGAAATCAAAAATAAAATTACATTTTGTATGCACTCTAATAGACACGCTATTTGCTACCTGTACAATTTTAAATTTAATTAGTATAAATATTACATCACGATAAATATAATGTTTCAGGTAATATGCACCTTATACCTAACGTTGAAAAAAAATCAAAAAACGTCAAAAATGTTGCATATAGTTTTTTTTTTAAATTTGATTTTGACAATTTCTCTTGATTTATATTACTATGATTTTAAATGAGTTTTAAATACATGTATCGGTATTCACATCCTTGGTAGTGTAGTGAGCCCGTTGAATAAGGTAACTAGATTATTTAAATAAAATAACACAATGATGATTTGAATTACAATATATTATTTTAATAATTTCTATACAAGTTTGGACTTCAGTTCTCTGCATACGGATTACCTGAGTCTTTAACAAGAACAAAATAAAAAGTGAGGCGTTGAGTAATATATCGGTCATCCTTTTATACTAATATTTTATTAACTAATCAGCACAAGTCATATTATTAGATTAATTGCGAATGCGATTAATCTATTACAAAGGTGATTTCTATTATTATACAATATACATATAATATTCCTAATCAATACAATCTTTAACTTTACATATATCACGTGATATTACAGTAGGTTAAGAAATAACGCTGCCATGGCATATTGTATTAATAATAACTATGTTTTTAGTAACATTATTATATTTCAAATATCTTAGTTATACACAAAGTGCGTGAATAAATGTGAAAGTATATTATAGTAATGAAAATGGCACCTATTGTAAAGCTACCAAATATGTAATAACCATTGCTAATATATTTTAATTTACAAATTTACAAATTAAAATTAACAAATTTCAAATGTACAATATAATATTAGATGGTCATGATGAGTAATTTTTCTAATTTTTTTTTTTTTTTATTGATTATTTCATTTTAAAAGTTAATTAAGTATTGGAATAAATATTGTGGTAGTATCTTTGATGTAATAATAATTGTAATAAATTGAGAAGTGTATCCATATATTTTTTTGAGAGTATATTTTGTTATTATGTACGAAACCATGGACTTTAAATACAATACAAATATTTTTTTTTTGGTCTATTAAGGGCGTGTACCAATAAAAATAAATAAATTGAAATCAAATTGTTTTAAATATTTTCTTATTTTTATATTATAAGTTACATATATGTTACATATATATAAAAGCGTTTTATTAAATATACCCTTATGTATGTAAACAATAGGTAGGTGTTTAGATGTGGCTACTCTAGTTCTCTAGTTCTAAATCCTGGTGAAATATTTATTTCCAGCTTTTCCCTGATTACTGTTGCCAAATAGTTTATAATATTTCGGCTATCGATACTATAAATAAATATTGACTTACCTTATCACGGGAAAAATTTGATTTAAAAAATAAACTACATTTGCTTTCGAGGCATTATCTGAGTAATAAAAGTTTTATCTTATGTTATGGTCTGAGAATACACGCAGTATATCCGAAATTTTGTAATAATATCTTGAGAGTATACGACGTATCTACCGTGTACCGTATGACAACACTCCTGAATAAATTTCTATATTGATAATGCACATTTTATAGCAATTAATGTAAATTTTATTATTCTTTATCATTCCATCAAACGCTAACGAATATTTAAATTTATTTGCATTTAAACAATATTATGTTGATTTATATTCTGATGAAAATGTATGTGAAACTTTCAATTTTATCAGGTTTTCGGATTCTAAAAATGTATTTGTTTAATTATTTTTTATTTTTTTTTTAACTTGTAGAATTTATTTATATCTCAGTATTTCAGATAAGTTGTAGTTACCATATTGCATGAAAGATGTATTCCTATAATACCCAATGGAGATAAGTGAGCATTTATATTATATTTTACGAAAAAACTATAACTATTATTAGTTTTCTTTAGATTTATATTTAAAGTAATATATATATATATATATATGTATGTGTTTATATTCAAAAATAAAAAAATCTTGCTATTATATTATTCAAATGAAATATTTTTGTAATATACGAATATAAGTTAGTTGATAAATCCAATTTTTTCAGAAAATTATAAAATATAATATATTCTAAAATATTTGATTAGAATTTGATATACATTATACAAATTGATTACCTGTACGAGTTTACTCGGCTGGGTTGCCTGTCAAGCGTATCCAGATGGCTATAACAATTAAAAAATAACAATGAAAATTATTAATTATTAGTTTTTTGTAAAAATGCATTATACTTAAAACAATACCTGTTATACTATGTAAGGATATTGAATGTTTTGTGAATTGCTTATTTTTATTCATCGATGAAAATTTTGAGATACCTATACTTCTCTCTCGAAAGTATTAAAAAAAAAAAAAAAAACCATATGACCATTATATTCCAGACATAAAATTGAAAATTAATTACTGTTACATGTTTACCATTAAAGACATGTACATATAAGTAATTAAGTAAACTTGTACGATGCAATCAGTCAACTATCTTGTCCTCGATAGAAACTGATTTTTGAATTGAATTCTTCCATGGATTTATGTAAGTGTTTTTTAATTTTAATTTTTATTTTTTTTGACACATTCATCTCATATGTAACAAACTAACGTTTTGGACCCATTTAAGGTCCTGTATTTGTAATAATATGCGCTCAAAGAATTGTGAACATAATATATGTATATTGTATATTATACAGTTTGTTTTACATGTTTCAGACCTGTACTTATAATACTATTAGTTTCCGTCCCTGTATCTCTCGGTAGCTGTGCTTGACCGCCGCTTTATCATTTGTTCGTTTGTAATTCATCGGTAGGCAACCATGATTACAGGAAGTATAATGTCGGGTCATATTTGTAGGTTCCGTAAATTACGTACTTCTTTTGCCACATCTACAATTTTCGCGCTCGTTTCTATTGTTTAAACGTCAGTCGCGAGTACATTGACTTACCCACAAAAGGAAATATTACAATATTTTAAATTGTTTAAATACAATGTATGCTGTATTTGATAACTCGGGTAAACATGACTTTTATATGAACCATGTGAAAGAAACTTGGAACGTCTTTTGGTAGTACAAGTTTAATGCCGACATTTGGAACGTTTACGACAACTATAATATAAGTTTGAGATCACTCCATAGTAACTATGTGTAGTACAACTACGACTACAACCAAATAAGTTTATCATACAAGTGTGGAACATATTTCTCAAGGTATTATTTTGAACGTCTCGATTCCGGTATTGTTGTAAGCTGGTACACTGCTTTTGCTGATTGTCTTATTTAAAATATCAATTGCGTATGGAATTTACCTTATAAAATGTAATTAAAAAGTACATATTTTTGTAAACAATATCACATTACATTATCATTTATTTATTTTCAGGCCATATTTTTTTATATGTCCGTAAAAATATTATTTTTTTTTTAACTTTAGTTAAATGTAATTATTGCTTTGACGTAAGCAAACAATGTAAATCGTTGAAGCCAAATTACCAGTCTATAAGACTATAGAAATATTATATTTTTGACAGGTTTTTGGTTTATCTGAAACAATATGCACTGTTTAATTTTATACGATGGGAAAATTAAAATGATAAAATTTCCTACAGACCGGTTGCTGTATTATTCGAAGTTTATTTTGTTCAGTTTTCAGTAAACCTATATTTTGCAGGAATAGGTACTAGTTAATTTTTTATTTTTTAATAGTTTTAAAAATAAATTCTGTTGTAATTATTGTTTTTTTTTTTGTATCTATACAAGCTGATCCAAAATTTGCTTACTTATCAATTAAACGTATCGCCTTCTTAACTTTTTCAAGTAATAATAATATTTTAGAATTTTAATAAATTTAAAAAAAACTAATGAAATACTTGATCTTATTGAGATTTAACAATAGAATAACATAAAAAAATTGAGAATTTATAATTATATTTATTAAATACTATTTATTGCTATTCATTATTATATTAATTGTATTGTTTATACATTTCAATAAACATAGATAATATTTAGCTAGGAATTTCTTAATAAAAAAATAAATAAATCGTTAGTATGTGTGTTGAGATAACTGAATTTTTCTAGAATTTGAATTTGAAATAAATGCTTATTCGTGAAAAATGATAAAATTATGATAAACAAAAAAACATTTAAAATAAAAACTGATCCAAAAACCCAACACATTTTCTAAAATTACATAAAAATTTTAATGTATTAAATTAACCATCGTTAGATAGTTTTCTATTTAATAGTTATACAACTCGACTATTAACTGTAAAATGTTTTACGAATAATGTATTATATTTAAAAATAGTATATACTTTAGTGATAGAGTTATAAGTAAATATTAAACTGGAATTATGTTAATTTATTTTAGATTTACATCATTGAAAGTTCATTGTGATCATGGATTATTTTATTTTATTCTTCGATTTAATATTGAATACGAATTGCTTAAGTTATTTTATTTTTTTTTTCGAATATCACAGGGCTTTTTAAGGTTATCTTATTTATTTTAGTTATTGATTGTTTTTTTTTTTATCTTATAAAAATCACCAATGTGCGATATTTCCCTTTGTTATCAAAACAGAATACGAGTTATGCAAGTGGTCAATAACGATGATTACGATTTGTCGAGAGGCGTACATTTAAATTCATTCTGGGTTATCCGTGTGGAACATATGTTAGCCTAAAGTAATCAAAATTTAAAAAAAAGAGCAACTGCAGTATTTTTCTTATTGATTTATTCAAACAGTATTTTTATTTTTTATATAATAAATCTTACTCGGATGATTAAATATATTATTTTTATACACACAAATATTTTTTTTATATTTGAATTTATTGAAATTATTTTTAGAAACTTGTACCTCGTAAAGAAAAAAAAAAAACTATTAGTTTGTGTTTAATTTTGAATTATTACCAAAGGTTTTCAGCAATTTTTGTGAATTTCGTGCATACGCAAATATTTTCTAGTAACTTTTCCTCATTCATTTCATATGAATATGATCTTCAAATATTTTTTTAATTTTTTGTTAAATCATTGGAATAAATTAATATTCATCTAAACAAAGATTTATTATACTATATAAGGTTTTTATTAGAATAAACATATGTTACACGCGGAATAGTTGATGTTTAAAATTACATAGGGTAATATTTTGGGAGAGTTGAATGAACGATAAAAGACTGATAACTTATTACTTAAAACCACAAAATGCACAAAAAATTTCAAAAAATGCTCTAAAAATGCAAAAAAAATGCAAAATAAAAGTTACATTTTTTAATTCTTTGATGTATGAAATGAACTGTTTGCTTGGAAACCAATGTTTTCGGACATTCAGAAAAAAATGCAATTTGCATTCAAATCCGTTCCCTACTGATAACCCACCAAATGTACTGTTGTTTGATTTTTAAAATGTTTTACGCATATTGTTAAAACTGAATGTTAAACTATTTACCAGTATAAATTCTGCAAACTCTTATTTTTATTTCTTTTAATATATTTTATAATATTCAATATACTTTATACATATTTTATTTAAAGCTTGTATTCTTAAAACGCATAATGTGATACAGTGTAATATGTAAATCTTAAGTTATTCGTGCCACAGCTTGTAGGCACACCTTTTACAATTCAGACTCAGTGAGCCAAAAATATACTTTATTACAAATTAATATTATGATAAATTTATACTTTTATTCAGTATTAAAATACATTTTTTCTGATTAAATGAAAATAACATGTTCTTTACATTTCTTGTATAAAGTCCGATATATTTTATAAAACCTAATCGAAACCATGTGAATTAAATTTAAATTGAACTCTTTTTTTTTTTATTGATAAAATTAATCTGTTGATATCAAGTATCAAACATTTTTACCATGTTTGTTTTATTTTTTGAGTCAATTAAGGTTGAAAATATTTTATTTTTCATCGAATTTAATTATTTTATTAATATGTTGCGTTGTAATATTATATTACAAATTTTGATTATTATTAAAATATCTTGAATTTTTTAATTAAATTCCTGTGAAAATATTTTTCACGCTATTATTTTAATTATGAAATCAATATATACTTACTTATGAGTGTCAACCACAGAGATTTTAATAACAACAATAAAAGTGTTTGGTCGATGTGTAGTTGAAAACTGAAGTAAATAATAAATATAATTAATGTCAAAAAAATATTAAGCAGAATAATTATTTACGTGAATTGACTTTTAAAGCAAGATTTACTGATTATTAAATAGATTTATAAATTAAACTAGCTGTCCCGACACGGCGTTGCCCGCGTATTAGTTGGTTTTTTGACATTTTCGTAGGCCATGTATTAGTTTTATTATGTATGAGAAAATTTAAAAGTAATAGGTAAAGTATCTAAATGTTGAAATTAAGTACAAACCAACATATATATTTTCTGAATTTACGTCGTACCGAACTTCGCATTTTATACCTTTGAACATTTCTTGAAAATTCTATAACTTTCTTCATTAAACAATTGCAATGCAAAAAATAATATTGAGATAAAAACCATAGGTTAGGTTAGTTATATAATTCTCGGAACAATTCATATCTACACGCCGCCGACGATAAAACACACACAATAGAAAAAAGGTCAGATTACAGGTAGCTATATAGATACTGTCGCGGTCGGTCACGGGAAAACCCGAAATACACCATGCAATTATACACATTTATTAAAAAGTTAATTAAAATATTTAAAATATTAAAAAATTTGAAAAAAAAATTATCCTATATTTTAAGTTGGACCAAATTACACACGGTGTAAAAAATTTCATCAAAATCGGTCCAGTAGTTTCGGAGATTATCGCGAACATACATCGTGACACGAAATTTTTATATATACAGATGTGTAATTATTTTGTATTATCGACAAAATAAAATAACTAACAATAGTATAGAATATTTTTATTGTAATTAGAGAACAGTGGCCTTAGAGGTACTATTTCTTGCATAATATTTTAATTTTCTTCTGCAGTCTTCGGTTTAGTGAATGGCTTGTAACAATTTCCTTCATTTCCAGTCGTTGGCCTTTTTTTTTTAATTTTGTCTTGGTATGAATTTCATGCTTAGTCTTCGTATGTAGTTTTCCCCTCAATCAACCCTACCAAAACCTTCCAAAGTAAGTCCTATTTATCCTTCGTATCTGAGTTTATCACCTATCCACACACTTTATATTTTCTTAATATTTTTTCATAATGATATTGACTCTAGAACCCTTTCTAAAACTTCTTCGTTAGTGATCATATTTATTTTTTAATATAAAATTAAAAATAAAAAAATATTTATATGTATTTATATGTATATATTTGTATTCAATTGAATATAAATCTTATAAAGATTTTTTTCTTTTGCAATACTTAATGAATAACTTTGACATTCAAATTATATAGATCAATTATACTGTTTTCATAAATTATTTTTTAACATATTCACCAAAATGAATCCAAATAAAACCTGATTATGGTATTATATATTATACGAAAAGCCCAACGTGCTTTGGAATTAAATAAACGGACTTAGATGAGCGTGTTGTATGAAATTACATAATATCGATTATAAACAAAACTGCCGAAAAGACAATAATAATAATATTAACCCTATATTATTATAAACACAGCTGTTATAATATGGACTTTAACTTCTAGAGTTATTTTAACCAATTTCTATTAAAGTAAAGTCGAAATTTATTAAATTTATCACTTTTTTCAACGTATTTAAGGCAAGCGTACCTAATAAACTGCAACAAATTTAAATTAGTGGAAAATATTTTGAAACAGAGACGACTACGTATGTTTTAATATGGCAATATAACTCCAAGTAGAAATTAATAACTGCAGATAGTTTCAAACAACCTCACATGCCCAGAGGTTAAGTTACTCGTTTAATATTATATTAATTATATATTATATAATATATTATAATAATATATAATAATATAATTATATACATAATTTGTTATATTTATACTTGAAAATTAAGTAATTATAAATATGCAACGTTGCCAAATACTTGTAGGTATATATGAATTTTAATACTATTGTACGTACGTTGAAATTTCCGTTTATTAATTGATGTTCAAAGTTTGACGATTGCAGTCGTGATAAAGTTATTTTCAAGAGCTCCTTCCGATAATTTTTACGAATTAAATTAATTTTGTATTATTACGTGTAATTAATATATAATATTGTTTCTCTGTTAAAATTTGAAACATTTATAAATAATGAGTTTGTACGGGTTTAACATAAGGTACAATATTGGTTGGCCAGATCCTATAGATGGCGACTTTGGTTCTATTTCCGACTCATCTATTGGCCATGGAACGAGCACGAGTCAGCTAGAGATAGCTAATTCGAGGAAAAAAAAATCACCATCAAGAGGCAGGAACACAAAGTTACACTAGACAAATGATAGAACTTGTTGGTCGGAATCAACAAGGCCCAGTGTAGGAAGAAGTTGATCCCAGACATCAGACGATGGATGAGAGCATTTAAGCAGAAGGTGGGATCCCACGTCCACAAGCGCACAGGTGACGAGTGCTTTCAAAGCTATCCGTTTTAGAGAATGAGTAACCAGGGTGTTTACACTGTGGGTGGATTGAAGAGACGATATAAAACACGTTGTTTTATTGTCCCCAATGAGCTGGCCTACGGGAAGTAGCATGATTGGCAGGACGTTACGTTCGGAAGACATACCAGACTTATTATTATAATATATATAATAAACATATAATTTATAATAATTACTCTCCCGTATGGACAAATTCAGGGCTCAGAAATCTTATAATTAAAAAGAAATGTACCCATAAAATATATAAACTATCTCCTCCTACCAACTATATGGAATTTTTGAGCTTCAGAAAAAATGTAAACAGTTAATTAAAATCTGTCACAATCAATAAATTTCGAATGTAGATAATAGTTTACAAATAAATATAAAACCTTTTTGGAAGTACCTATATAAATTCTAAAAAAAAAAAAAAAACAAAAACCAATATCCCGGACTGAATGAAATATAATAATGTGACTTCAACCAATACCTCTGAATCAGTCAATTTATTTGAAGATTATTTTTCCAGTGTCAATGAAAAAAACTCTTTGAGCTCAGATGTAATGTTATCCACTCATTCTTCAAATACTAATCATATTAATTTAAGCTCTTGGTCTATTGATCCTGATGAAATTTATGATTATTTATTTTCTTGAGATCCACATGCAGGGACAAAACCCGATGGTATACCATCAGTGTTTTTATAACAGTGTTGTTCTGTACTTTAAAAATCACTACATTTTTTTTTTTTTTTTATTGATGAAGCCACAATTACAATGGTTATTGGCTTTTTAATCTAAAGTTATGTTTACATATTGAAGGGAGGTACAACTGAATACATAAAGAGTTATATTAAATTAAATTGTACATTTTTGTTAATTTTAAAAATTTAAAAATTTTGTAAACATTTTCTGGATCTGGACTTAGTGCTTGCTGGAGGTTGTCGGATATTTCTAGACTGTCCTTGATGTCTCTATATTTTAGGCAGTTGCAAATTACATGTTTGACTGTGAGAGTTACTCCACAGGTGGGGCATAGGGCAGGATCCGTTCTGTTCATGAGGTGTCCGTGGGTCAACCATGTGTGGCCAATTCTACATTTTATCTTCAATAATTCACTGAACTTGGGTTATTTTTTCAGATTCTTAGAAAAAATCGTTTGTGACCCCGATTCATAAAACAAGAGATAGATATAATATTACTAATTATAGACCAATTTCAAAATTGTCTATTATTCCTAAAATATTTGTAGCCATAATAACTAAAAAATTAATTCATAATTGTTTCTTCTCTTATCTGTTAACCAACATGGGTTCAGACCAAAAATGTCCACTAATATTTTATTTTGCCAGTCAAAAATACTTAAAGCCTTAAATGATCATGTTCAAATAAATTCAATCTATACTGACTTTCAAAAAGCTTTTAATAAGGTCCAACATCACTTACTTCTTAAAAAAATATCTACATTTGGAATTCATGGAAATTTCTTAAATTGGTTATGGTCCTATTTAATCAGTCGAACTCAAGCGGTCACATTGTACCTCTACTTACTTCTCTGTTAGTTCTGGTGTACCACAGGGTTCCCATTTAGGTCCCCGTTTATTTGTAATTTTTATCAATGATTTACTCGCCATTTTTGATAACACGGTTGACATACTGTTATTTGCTAATGACGAAAACATTTTTTCTACAAATTATTCTCCATCAGGAGGAGGTTGTTTTTTTTCTGAACTCCATGTGTTATGAGACAGCGTTTTGATGACTTTCATTCTATTCTTACATTCAGTTTTGAGTTTTTTTTGAGTTGAGGCACCCATAAGTGCTTGCTGTCGAAAATCATCCCAAGTATGCGGATGTTTTCGGTATATTCAATTTTAAAGTTGTTCAGGTAAACTTGGTAGAGTGTGTCATTTTTTTTTTTTTTCATATTGAAAATTATGCCTTGGGTTTTAGCTGTCGAGAACTTGAAGCCGGTAACGGAAGACTGTTTTTTGACTTATTGGAAGACCATTGTTTTAGGGCATTTAGCGCGGATTGTAGGAGTGCTGTAGTAGTTTTGATATTATCACCTCGGCAATATATATTGTAGTTATCAGCAAATAGTGTAGATTTAAGGGAGGATGTATGTTTCTGAATATATAATTTATGGTTACTAGAAATAGTGTAACACTAATTGATGATCCTTAAGGTAGTCAGTTCTCAATGTCTAGGTGTTTGGAAAGTACATTCCCTAATTATACCGGGATTTTTTTACTAAGAAAAAAATTGTGAAGAAAGTTTAGCATGTTTATTGCTTTATATCTTGTGAGGTAAGAAGAAAAGTTGCAGATATTATGTTTATTTATGATTTATGTATATTATTTATGTCTTATGACATAGGATATACAGTGGTTTTTTTATAGTTTTTTATTTATTTATTTATTTATTTATTTAATCAGATTTTGTTTTGTAAATAATTATGCTTTTATGTTTTGAACTTAACTGGGATGATTAAAAAAAAAAAAAAAAAAATGTCAATCAAAAGAAAAGTTTTTGAAATTACTGACAATTTTAAGTGGTTTAATTAAGTTCGAAGTTTATTTTTGGTTTAAGATCCAAAGGACAGATAACTAAAAATAAATGTTTAAATATGAAAAAAAATTATTTAATAAGTTCCTACTATGTATATCAGTAATTATTTTATATCACGCATTTACAAATCAAAGAAAATACAAAATCATAATTTATTTTGGTACTGCACTTTTAAACAAACGTTTAATGTAAGTCACATAGATATTTTTATAAAGGGTCAGTGTCGACCATTATTATAGACCACTAAGAGAGCGGATGTGGAAACTATTCATTATTTTTTTCTTCTTTCAGAAATGTCCAACTTCTAAGTCTGACATAGAATAATGCATAAAGAAAATGTTTTTCACTCAACGATACGAACAGAACTATACAGCTTTACTTTTCCATACAATTTTACCTGAAGAAATAATAAAATAATAATAATCATTATAATAATACTAATAATAATGATGATATTGTGAATCAAGTGGCTTATAGGTTTGTAGTTTTTAAACTTTATAATCTACTACCAATGTTAAAATAAAAATGAATTATTCGAATTTATACAACAAATATTATCTTCAAAATACAAAAGTTATAAAATTCTATTAAAAACATATACAGCGCAATTAATTTAATAAGTTATTATAGTCTAGACAAAGTACCTTTATTCAAATAAAAAAGTTTTTGGCCTTTTATTACTACTCTAGCATATACTTTTAGTTATACATACGTTTTATTTATTACCTACATTAGTGATTAAAAATAAATCGTAATTTAGGATAAAACCTGAATTAATACTGAATAATTTAAACGTTTTATGTAAATATGTAATACCGAAAGAATATAATACCAATAATTTTTAGAAAGACATAAATTATTATTTTTTCTGTATGAATTATTGTTTACTTATCTTATAGTTCATATAGCTTTTAGTCCCTAAATTATAATCAATAGTTTCATTAATATTCTAAACATTAAAAATAAAAATTTCAATATTTTCTATTTAAACGACGAACTTACACCATTGGATTGTTATCAATTTTTATCAGAAGTGTATAACCCACCGAAAACTATCATGATTGTTAAACAAACCTTTAAATTAATTGACTTAAGTCAACTAAAATACTATTGAAATCATATACATTCTTATACAGATATAAAATTCATTATTTCGTAAATAAAATTGATATATTTTATGTAATAAACTATATATTTTGGTGTACAATTTCAATTTAATATTCAAAGATAAATTTTCAGGAATAATAATTTCAAGTGCATTATACTTATAAAAATCTCTTTTGATCTAAATAGTTTATAGTAAATTTGTATTTTTTTCGTAACCGTTGACTATTGTATAAGTACAAGAAAATAAATAATTTGAAATTGGTTTTTTCTTCACGATATTAATAAACTATGTTAAAACACTATGCTCGTGTCTTATGAACATAATCGCAATAAATCAATATAGTCATATAGTCAAAGGTTTTTATTAATCCAAATAATTTATAAAACCCTTTTTTTTTAGGTTTATTTAAAAAAATTTGAAATTTATACGTAGATATATTTTTAAGCTGTTTACATTTTATTTTAAAAAGTAATAATGTATTTTATTCTCCAATCTCAACTATAGATTTTCAATCAAAATCTGTAGAAGTATATACTTTATTAAAATAAATAAAATTTTTTTCTCTTTTTAATGTTATGATCATGCATAAACATAAGTAAAGGAATAAAAAATAATAATATTACATTCAAGCTGTTACGCTTTTAGAAAACATGTACATTATCACAACAACTAATATAACGATGATTAAAATAAAAATATTACAGACAAGATAATCTAAGTTTAACCCAAATTTTTAATAGAACTAACGAAAGTATAGGGGTTTTACAGTTTTAAGTTTAAACCGCCAGTGTTGATGATTTAGGGATAAATAATAGCCGCAGGAAATAGGCGCTAACCCGTTACTTGTTCTAAGGCACGCTTATAGGATATAAATCAATTAGGTACCTCATATATGAAGGTAATAAAAGGATACAATTTTGTTGTAGGACTACATTTTACGAAAAAGGCAAATAGATTTAAGGATCTGAATTTTCAAAGAAATAATTATGATGTTTTGTAATAAGAAATAATATTGGATAGTTATTTTTCTATTACATTACTTACAGATCTTTTAAAGCATTGATTTACTATGTAACTGGTTAATGGATAGACTCTAAAATGGGTATCTACGATTCGGATCTATGTTTTCAAGCTAAACAATATGAAAATATCCACCGTCTGAAAATTTTATTATCAGAGGAAACTATATATGAATCGTGGAAATTGTTTACTAGAAAATACGATATTTATTCGAACATAAAAAGATATAATTATAATCAGAAACATGAAATCGTAAAATTTTAATATACTATTAGGGTATATAATAATATTAAGTAGGTCGAAAGCTATAACGTAGAAAAAGGCAATAAATTGAAGGCTGAATTTATTATGAAATCCAGTGAATTCTAAGACTAGGCTTGCATATAAAACCACGGACCTTAAGATTTACATCTTAACAATTGATTTATTTTTTCAGTTATTAATGTTTAAGATATATCATAAAGATTCGGTATATTCCAATGGTGTTTTATAGGAAAATATAAAAAAATAAAAAATATTTTACACAAATATTGTTTTTCGTATTAAAATTAATTTTCAAAACTAATATTTTTATGTTGATGTCATTTATTTTTCGAAAACAGTCATACTATTACTAATTTCGTTGGAGTTATATTCTATGTCAGAGATTCGAATGGGCTGCGATAAGAGTATTTTATTTTATTTCCTCTGTTTTTGGCAACTTTACTTACATTTTAACAACAAGAAATTAACATACAACAAATATAACATCAAATTTAAGTGGTTGCTGTTTTATAGTCAATCTGGATCGTAGCCCGGGACTCTAAGTACTGTATGTTTGTGTACTGTATAAACTTGCCTTTAAATGAAATTATTTAAAAAAAAACCAAAATTAATGGTTTGTTGAAAAAAAAAAATTGAATAATTAATAATTCTCATTTTTTGGACCACTAAATTTTAATCGAATAATCTGAAATTTGATTCAAAAAGATATAAATTAAGTTTTATTTATACTTATAAATATAATATGTACTTTATATACTAATAAATATATATATTTAAAATATATAGTCGTAAGAAGAAGAATTCAATCTTTTTCTATTATCTTTTCATTGATATTGGATTAGCTGTACAAAGGTAGGATTTTCTTTGACAGCTGGATTAAGATTGAGTCGTTCTACAAATAAGCTGTATATTTCATGTTAAGAGATTTTCGATTAATGTACATTTGGTCTATTGTTCTTTATGCTCATTATGATATATGTTCTTATTAACCATCTTTCTCATATATACACATGATATATAACATTTTTGTAATAATTATATATTCAAAGTGTTTGCAAGATATTTTTTTACTACAATTGGTTTCATCGTATAAAATATAGTTAATATTTATATGCAAATAAATATCTGTAAAAGATATAACTAAAAAAAAAGTACATCAAATATTGTTTTGCTTCAATTTTCGTAAAATTTTAAATTCTATATGCAATACACGAAATAAAGAACAATACATTCTTGAAATAAATGTGTTCAAAGGTACAAAAATATTTTAAATATTATTTTAATATAACTAAGTTTGAAAATTTGATAAAAATAAATTGTTTTGATTTATTGTAAAACAAGGAATATTTTACAATTCAAAATCTATCTTAATGCATTAAAATGTTAAGTTTTTATTATGAACTTCCGAACATGAGTGAAGGGAGAGATGTATTTTATTTTGACTTTCATATGAATTTTATTAAATTAAAAACTATTTACTTTTTTGTACTTCATTTATATTCATTTTCATCCCTAAAAAATATTTTATACCGTCTGTAACGTAATTATTTCTATAAAAAAATAATTTTTTTTTGTGTCAATAATTATGATTTGTGGGGACTATTTGTAAATTCTACAGAGTAGTTAAACAATTTCGTTATATTTTACATTTGAATAGCAGTACATTTGTTTTTAATGTTTGTACGACTTTATTTAATTTTTTTTGTGCATTTTTCTTAATCATAGTACTATTTAGAATTTATTGTTTTTGAATTTATTTTAGATTTTTAAAATGTATAATGCATGCTCTTAATTTTTACAAATGCTCTTCATTAAAATGAAGAGCAAATAACTGATCGGATAAAATATCGTTAACCTTTAATTCTGTTCTCTAACATTAGCGCATTCCCACGGGGCCGATCGTAATATCCTCATCACATCGACAAGTCTTGTCTTATACGGTCAATGCTTAATATCCATTAGCTGAATTTTTTCGGCGTTAAAAGCCATTCAATTTATAGCTATTAACATAATATAGAACCATTTCCAGTATGATACGTTTAACTGGTCATGGTTTGGGTGATATAAGTTGGCGTCTCCATTCAAACATGTATTTTACCAGATCTAGGGCTAGTCACAAGATTTTTTTTTAGTGGTCGTATAATAATTAGCGTAATACCAAACAATATTAATTGCAGAAATTCCCATTTGGGGTAGAGACAGTCTTTAACGGTCATATTATTATTGCTTTTACACATATATTTTACATCATCCAGTGCACTAAAGAACATTAACACTAACACAGGAGTGTTCCGTCCGAGTTACAGTAGCGGACGGCTTGTAGGAAAACTCGTGAAATATCGCGTGGATACAGAATGCATTGTTAAGGACAAAACGTTTACACCTAAGACGCGTTATACTCATGGCGTTGCTGTCCCGGATAGAGTGCCACAAAAGTCTCGCCGTCGTGTGCTCTACGAACAATCTTTCTGAAGTCATACCTTTGCAGGATAGTGATTACTGTGGTGGCTGTATGTTAAGGCAAAATTTATCATTTTATAAGAGCCGATACGTAAATTGTGACAAGAAAACATTTAACATTATACAATCTGCAACAAAACCGATAAGATACATTACACAAGCTGCGGAAATTTATTTTATATACCTACGATATTATTTACTATACAGTATATGTACCTATTTATATCGATTTAGGTACGTACGTACATCATTGAATTAATTATCTTATGTTGCGTATTGCGTGTTCCTATGTTTTATTACCACTTATTTTTGATTCATGTTTAAATTTGAATTTGAAAATTATTTGACACTATTAGTTATTTGTTATTCTGGTAAAAAATGTCTGTAAACTTTGTTGTAAATTTCATCACATTGCATTAATTTATTTATAAATATATATATAAAATTATTAAACTTTTAACTACCTCTACTGATATCTAACACTAGTAAGTAGGTACTAGTTAAAGTTATAAAAATTAAAGGAACTGATTTTTAGTATGTTATATAAATACTTAAAAATATACTTGGATTTACCTTATCATTTTATACGCAAGATTTATATACATAATTAATTAAACGATATACGTACATAAGTGCATATAAATGTACATAAAACGTACTATATAGTATATTATATCGTAAGTTTATAAAATGAATTGCCGCAGCTTGTATAATGGATCTTACCAGTTTTATCGTAGAATGTACAATGACATATATTTTTCTTATCCCAGTTTACCATCTCCAGTTGAGGCGTAGGATCGAAAACGGTTTTTCCGTTCATGACACGTGATCATTGGGCTCCGGGATCAAAGATTTTACGTGCTCGACCCGGGTCGTCATACTAACACTTACACAGTATGCCGTGTCACCAGTCCATCAATTAAATCCATGAAGACAGGATGAGTGTATTTCATGGGTTCGTGACGGATTTATTGTTATTAACAAACACATCGTAGTAGCGTTTCGACGCATGGCGTGAATGATGTAAAAAATATCAAAACGTTTTAACGAAACATTTTGCATTGGCAGCGAAAAAAGTAAAATATGATACGCCGTTGACGAAATGGCATTCAAGTCCTTGGAAATCATTTACCGGGAACGATGAGCCCCCTGCGGCCATACAAAGTTATCCACGAGTTCTGGCTCGCAGAAATCGCGCAGGGTGAAACATGACGTTTCGCTGAATTCATGAAATTTCCCATTTCATTGACAGACATTTTTTTTGCAATCGGCAACACATTTTTCGGCGACCCAGCGCTACGTAATATACTTGTATTGTAGTCATTGATAAGCAGAAATATTTTCGTCGAAATATTCTCGTTTTTGTCGTGCGACTCGATGTCAAATGATGCCGGTCAATTAATAATGTGATAGTTGATTGTGTACGACAGTTTATGGATTACGAGTAGGAGTAGATTTAAGGTACTGCGAACTATGCGGCCGAATAGGGTGGCAACATGTTGTTGAATATGAGTTTTGTTGTTATGTATCAAAATTACATATTTCTTAAAATTTATCTTACTATTACAAATTTTGAACGGCGTATGAGGATTTTGTATTCGTTTATTTTTAATAAAGTTATAATAATTTGTTCTCAGGAACTTGTTGATAATGAGGAAGACAACGATTGTACTTAATTATAGCGTATCTTATTGTTTATAACATACTAAAATTAGAATAGAATAAATAGATAATTCAATTTCTATACATATATAATGTATTATATATTCGAGCCTAGGCAAATGTTCGCTTTATAGAAATTGTTAAATATGGCACTAGGTAGTACAGTTCCACTACGTATATTGGTTTAATTTAATCACTTATTAATTGGACAAAGGGTGGCCCGTTAGTGCGTAACCGTATTATTATTGTTAAAAATATTACAACGGTTATTTGAGAAGTAAAATATATAATTTATCCGTTTATAATATTATTGAATTAATTGATACTTATCCGATAGTGTTAAATGTCATCATAGATTATGAAGACATTATTGATGAATTCTCCAGAATATAAGCTAGAGAAAAGCTTATGTCAACTTTATAATCATTAAAATCATTTATAATATTTTTATAATAATTATAAATTTTCTCATATACGCTTTTACTCAATAAAAACTAACAGTCGTTAATACATTTGAATTCGTATGCTTTTTAATTAACTAAAATAAAAAAAATAATTGCGTGTTAAAATCGTGGTAAAAAATGTATTTGATGGTATTTTATTATGTAGAAGTAATTTTTCTCTGGATAGGAATGGCAAATTTAATTTTGCACGGGATCGGAAAATTTTTAAATCCACCACTGGATACGAATATACATCAAGTAATATGATACGGCATTAAAATAAAATAATAAAATAATAATTATATCAATGTTTATTATTTGTTTATAATTATTTAATAAAGTACATAATTAGATCTTTGCAGTAAAAATATTTAATAAGTAAACAAATATTACAATATTATATTTATAACTATTTATTCAAAAATAAAGTTTTTGTAAATTGTAATGATGTGTAATTTATAACTTATAATGAAAAAAAAAAAAAAAATAAATAATACAAATAAATATTGTATCTTACAACTATTGACCACTGTTATCTTTTAATGCCATACCGATAAGTACAGGAGAAAAAATAACTTTACGGTAGTCAATGATAACGATAATATCGGCTCTACTTCCATTATTTATAATTGATTTAATAAACATGGAAATAAACGTTATTATTTTATTTTATATTCATTTTATAATTATAATTATTATTTTAGAGCTTAATTTTTAAATTTTTAATATTAGTACGATTTATTCAATACTAATGATCATCTTTTTTTTAAGTAGCAAAATCATGCCATTTGGATATACATTAAATACATTTAAATGTTATTAAATCATTTTTCCTTTCTAAATCTCTCAACAAAAAGTAAACCATCACAAAAAAATAAGCACAAATTATGTAGAAAAGAGGTACAATTTGAGATTTCATGGCATTCAATGTGGTAACGTTTATTAAATAAAAAAATGTCTTTTTTGCTGGAACAGCGTCGAGTATTTCAAGAAATCAGCAAATTTTATAAAATTGGTGTACAACGTGAGTATATCATTATTACGAATCGTATCATGGTCTCCACCGGTGTTTGTACAGATCACGGTTTACCACTAGGTGAACAGAAAATCAAATAATTTGCTTATCATTCTCATATAAAGACTGAAAACATTTTGCTATTCTGTTGGTATTCTCTTGTTCGGTATAGTAGTAGTACAACAGAAGGTGCGCAGAAAATATTTTCAAAAGAAAATTTCTTTTACTCGGTTTGTATATATTTCAATCGAAACATGTACACGTAATTTAACATTAACAACTCTTCATGCATTTTGTGTGAGCTATGAGTTTTATGACTTTTTACCAACAATCCTGTAATTAATTTTGCTTTATTGTCTATTCGTGATGCCCTTTGATAATTATATAGTCTATATAGCATGAATGCACGTTATCATGTACGTACTAAAGTAAAATATAAGTGTGTAAACATCTTAGTCAATGAAGTATAGTTTTAATCTGAAGCCAAGAAAAGTAATTAATAGTTAGGGAAAAAAATGCTTTGATAATTAATAATATGTAGTTATATTAAAGGCATTCGTTTAAATGCCATATGTATGGATTTTTGATTTAAATAATTCAGTAGGATTTTTTTTTTTTTTTTTTTTTGTAGCAAGAACAAATAAAATTAAATATCATTTAATTAAAATTTTTATTTTTTATTTACATTATTATTTACAGTAAAATTGTAATGATTTTCGCGAGATTTTTTTTTAAGAGACCATATTATTGCTAAAATAATCAATTGATTATTACGGATTGTTACGTTTAAATTATTTATATTAATAATTACTATGGTTATGAGAGTTGTATTTTTAACATGTGATAATCACGGAAGAAACTATGGATCATCAGTACTATTGTTGGTATTCACCGTTCATATAAAAAATATAATGTATTATACATCCCACACACTATTTGTATTGGCAAACGCTTATTTTACGTTATCAAATAAACTATGTACGTGCAAAGCACACGCAGTACGTATTTATTTTTGTTATTTTACATATTATTATATGTCACGTGTACGACCAAGAAAATGTTAAATGATAGTATAGTGATAAATAATAAATGCATATACTTTCATTGTATGTATACTACTTCTAAGGAGCATGATAGTTAAGGTCAGTCGTCATCACGTTGTAAGATGAATCCAACTACAAATCTACAAAAAATATTAAACATATATTGCCATGCTTTGTTTATTAGAACAATATCGCGAATCCAAATTATTTTCTCACCAATAATAACAGTTATATTTATTATTTTTTTTTTGGGGTACCATGGTGTTACCTTATTTTCATTAGAATAGCTTTTAAGGTTGTTGTTTTCAAACCCTTATCAACTCACGAGGGGTTTTCTATCTTCCGTCTGGCATATGACATTTTAAAGAAGCATAATACTGTACAAAAATAAACACTCACATGGGGTGATGTAGCTCTAACAGTATGATATACCGTACCCACCGTTTGTTTATTGTTGTTAGAATTTGTAAGAATGATAAATGATATGGTATTCCATTATTTTTGTTCCTAGATTTTTTTGTTCGTACAATTCAATTCGCACATTTCTTAATTACCTAATTCATTTTTTATATTTTTATCTTGGTAATTAAGGTTATCTACTATTTTTCAAATTAAATTGACTGTGAAACAGTATTGAAAATTTGTAATAAAACAATCGATATGAATTAAATTTAACATCACTACATTTGTGTATGCACTTTTCATTAGAATTTTGACATAGCAGAATTTCTCGAAAGGTTGCAAGTTGGTGTTTAATTTATTTGCATTTTCAACCACAACTTGAGTGCTGAATGAGCTGTTCGACTACCTTCCAACAACGTAGCTGCAATATTTGACGAAGCAAGTGCAAATGCGATACAATTTTGCGATCGAATCGTTGCCAAAATCAATGATATTAAAAACGTTTTCTCAGTCCCAACGAAAGCATCTAAGAAAAAAAATTCGCCAATTCCATCGTTCACTACTTTCATAAGAGTATCATAGGCATATTTTTGTTGCTTATTTATAAGGGGGACGTTTCTTAGAACAGTTCTTTTAATGCCTTGGAATCATATTGAATTTCACGTCTCAATTCTTGATTAAATGCGTCGTGTATTGGGCAATTGGGTGTTGTCATTCCTAATTGTATTAATAATTTATTAGTAAGCATCAAGCATATGACTTTTTTGATATCAAAGATAATACATTTTTGTTGTTTCAGTTTATGACATCTTTCCCATATCAAATCTCACGCGATTCGCTGTTGTTATAAGTAATATTATATTTAAGACTATTCTTTTACTCTTATTATCACTTATATATTCTCCACAGGAGTGATTCTTATTTTTAAAAATATATTTTAATCACAATTCAATTATTCTTTACTATTTACATATAAACTATAAGATTTACTAGTTAATACATAGAAAACTAATTTAATTTTCACTAATTTAAGTAATTTATTGTCATAGTATATATCAAGGACTGTTATAAGAAATTAATAAAAATATAAAAAAGTAAATCAAAATTTAACGCGAAGTCACATTTTAGTATATGTGTAGAAAAGCTTATTATGCTTAGTGACGTCTCATATGAAGATATTTGTCTTCGAATAGTACCAAAATCCCAATTACAAGGTAATGATCAAGGTTTTTTTAAATGCAAATCCAACCATTGTTCACCATATTACGGTGCATATTTAAAATATATATATATATATGTGTTTTGTAACTCTAATCATCAACCAAAAAGTTCGTGTATTTAAAAATTAAATTTATTTTATAATGATTTAGGGTGCATTTAAGTTTAGTCAATATTTGCTTTTAATTTTGATTTTTAACTTGTAATTCAATAATTTTAATAAACTGACCTATAAATCAAAAAAAAAAAAATCTTCAACGTTTATAATTATATTTTATATATAGATTTATTTACAACTTTTTATGCATTATCTATATTTTTTTTGATAGTTTATAAAATATCTATTTAGTAAGTAAAAAAAATGTAACTGAAAGTATCCATAATTCTAAAAAAAAATATGTTTATTTATATAATTACATCAATGCAAACATATACATATACATACACATTTTATGCGTCTTGATTTTTGAAAAACCATACAACTCGACTCGAGAAGAGAAAATATTTATTATTAGTTCTTATTCTTATTTGCATCCCTTGAAAAGTGATTTTTCTCTGGCATTCTTCCTTAATTCGTAATCAAGAAAAAGTTGTCTGGTTAATTAATAATCTTGAACTAGTCATTTTTCGACAAGTTGATGGATGGGGAGGGGTTAAAATCAATAATATATCAAATTGTTTTCCTCTTTCCTCAGAATTTAAATCTTCGCGCATGTTCCTATTGTTTGAACTTGAAGGATTGAACAGAACATAGAAGAAGCATTTCGTTGCAGTGATGATTTATTGAAAATACAATTTTATTTTGTCTTAATACCAACGTACCGTTTAAATAACAGTGTTAACGTTATGTTTTGAATGGGTCATAATGTACGTGTGGCGAAGGAAAACGAATAATAAAACAAAAGCAAAAAACAACGATTCGAGCCAATACCGTGATGGCGAACGCAGTATAAGGGTGAAATAGGAAATTGGGAATGTCGGATCAAACAGTTTGATAAACGGTACAATGTTGGAATACTCCGACTCATGTCGAATTAGTTGCACTCCGGTTGTTCATACGTTCAAACAGATTGTTTGAAAAAAATATAAATTATTACAAATGTATGTTTATAATATAGGTATAAAATTTATAATCAACATTCTCAGACATATTATTTTAAAAATCGTTATAGATCTGAGTTGGAAACAAACACATCAATCAAACATAAAAAAAATAGAAGATATGCATTTTATTAATATTTTTATTTATGTTTTGAAGTTCATTATTTTATTACAATAAAATATATTTTCTATTTAGTATAAAGTTTAGAGTACATTAAAATAATAATATTAATTAAAATTCGTACGATGTTAATGTTTTAGGTTCTGAGTAATATGAATGAAAATGTGATTTTTTCTCGTTAAAAACTGTTGGTTGATAAAAACTCTAAAAAGAACTCATTTGCAACCAATGGTGTTTCCATACATTGTAAAATAAGTACCTTTACACTTTACATTTAATATAAAAATTTATTTAAATTTTACTTTTTAGATACAATTTATTTTTAAGTTTTAAAATAAAATAGAATATGAATAAGTAACTGTTAATTCAAACTCTCGTGACTTAGTAAATTCTCAAAAAAAATTTATGGGAGCATAACTGCCTATAACAGTATAATCCTTTTTTCTAACCGAAACCAGAACTGAAAAACCTAATAAATTTCAGTTGCTGACCAAAAAAATAGTTATCTTAGAAAAATCAAGTAATCCAATGTCTTTTTAAAGATATTTTTTAATAATAAACAGTTATAGCTGATAATAATAGTGATAGCAAGTATTGTCTCTAAAAAAATTATAATAGCAGATCAATCAAATTTGCATTTGAAAAGTAAAAATAAGACAACACATTGATATTATTAAGACGGAATACATTGTGAAGTTAATTATACAAGGTACTTATTCTGAAATTATAGCATAATTATTCAGGAAGATTTAAATAAAATTCATTATAATGCACAAGATATAATCCGGTTCATTTCACAACAACAAAGTAAATTATTGAATAAGATATAGAAAAATATTCTTGCATATTTTAAATAAATATAGTATATATATATATATATATATATATATATATATAACATAGAATAAATTGAATCCTGTATGGTTATACTTGTTTCTGTTCTTTATATCTAGAAAAGTAATTGAATGATTTTCTAGAGAGAAAATATTATTATGTTTTTAATTACTTATCAAATATACGAAAAAATAAAGTAAAAATTAGAATTTAATCAAACTACAAGTGATATGAAGTGATAATTCATGAAGTCCAACTAATGGCTAATCTGAAAAATTAATATTAAATAGAGGTTTCTGAAAAATAAATTACTTACTCATATTAATGATGAATTGAAAATTTATCATACATATGAATGTATATTTATTACGTATAAGGAAAGAAAAATTCATTTTTCAGACAGAATTGGAAACGTTAGTTTATCAAGTAATAAAAATTTTTATTAATTTTAACATAAAGATAGTGAGTCTAACCAATTTAATATTTTTAACAGTGACTTTTTACTTTTGAAAATAATGAATTTCAACAAATTGTTTCATTACCAAAAAATTGTTTGACTTCGAGGGCAAAAATAAGTGCGAAATAAGTGACCTATCAACGTATCTAAAAAATTAATAGTATTAAACTTTTGTAGTTATTTATTGGCTATTGAAAAAATTTAATAGAAGATTAATATAACTGTGTTTTTTTTTAGATATTAAGAAATGTAATGGTTTTACCATGATGTGTGTAGTTTTTTTTGTCATATCTGTGTACATGATTTTAACCAGAGAGCTGCTCCATTCATCAATGTTGTCTATTTAGCATATGGATGGAGATCATATGATAAATTTCCAACAGTTTTATGAAAAACTACAATCATTTAGAATAATTTAATCATACATTCTAAAAATACAGCAACATTTATGGCATATCGATTTCTGAAGAAATCGAATTTTTTTTCTTCGTAATTTAAAAAATAATCATTATAAAGACATGACTTTCTTACTAAGTGCGTATTTCATCGTTTGCTATAAATAGAATAATTTTTGTTTTTGTTTCAGTTTTTGAAAATATATATTTTCATATTTGTTTAGCTTTTCGTTAATAAATAAATTTTGGTTCGATGAAAAGTTTTAACAAAATGCAAAAATCCTCATACACAAATATATTTGTTTGTTACGAATTAGTGAAAAAAAAAATAATAAATTTAATTGGAAAATAAAATGTAACTATTATTTAAATAATTAATTTTTATAAAACGATCAATTTTATTAAAATATACCACATTTTTAAAGTCAATAATTCATATTATTTTAAATTTTATTTTTTAAGCTTAATTTTTATCAGATTTTCAGTACAGCCAAAATAAAAAAAGTACTTGAAGGATGCAAAAAGCATTTATAAATGTTTTAATATTTTGACAAAATTGAATATTTCAATAAATTTCAATACAATGATATTATTTATTTAGTAAAAGACATATCATAGTTTCGAAATATTTTAATGAAATTTATTCTATTTATAAGTGCATAAAATTTGTGAGTTTCAAATATTTAGATGCCTTTTTTTGTAAAAGTTAGAACATTATAAGTTCAACTTTCATTATTAAGAAATTTGTTTTACTATATCAACCATCTTCAAAAATATAAACTCATCTATCCGAACTCTTTAATTCAGAATATCATTTTTTCGAGATTTTTTCTTTTATTTTTGCTGTCGTTATTTTAATTCACGTCATTCACTCCAAACGTTGTTACTTCTCACTCGATTGTAATATTATTGAAAACAAACCACACGACTGTTCTGAATCTATATCAATGTTGTTACTTTATATTTCTTGAGCCCATTTGAGCTTATAAGATCTTAAAAAAACAAAATTTCGGTTTAGATGTAAAAATGTACAATTGAAATCCGTACGAAGCAATAAATTCATTATTAAATAACAATTATATGATTATAGTGATTTTCCAAATACTGATATCGTAAAAACTATGTAAACGTTATGCTAATAATAAGTGGGACACTGAAAACAAATAATCTTTCATGGTACTCCTTCAGTTGTGAAATCATAGGAAATTTTAATACTTAAGTGCAACCTTTCATTCTTCTACCCCTATAAAATAAACCAGCCGTGGATCCGTTATCGACTGAACGGTTGTAGGGTCACCGTATCCTATTTACAACAACCCACCCAGATGATTCGGATTTTGCTTCGCACATGTGGACAACAAACCCCATACATTGGGCAGTGTCACATTTGTTGAAAGCTAAAAAACGATTTCGATACACGATTAAATGTGTGATGTATTTGTGTAATGTCCCGTGGTGTAGTACATTCACTAGAGCATCTTGTTTTTGACTTACATTTTTTTTTTTTTTTATTTATTCCTTCGATGAATACAAACAATAATAACGAAATATTACGACTTCTAAGCTTTAAATATATAATATTCTCACACGTTTATACTACGTTTTTAAACGCTTTTATACGAGTACATATCTGGCGGCAATATAATAAGAATTTTCTTTAAAACAAAAAGGCTGAGCGTAATAATAATTAATTAAATAATATTTAATGACCTATTTAACACATCCGAAATTTTGAAGAAAAAAGTTATGAACCAATGGTATAATTGTGCAGTTTTAGGAGTGTCAATTTTAGATATTATTTTATTATCATTACGCAAATAAAATACATAAATATTCGATAGTAATTACGTCCATTGTATATATAGAAATAGTCACTTACAAAATATGACCAGAGTCTGATTGCTGATTATAGATAAACCGACATGCAATATAACGAGTTTATTATTTATTAATGGTTAAAAATTATTTTCTTTTGTTTTATCATAAAAATCTTAACTATTTTTGTAGATATAATATTTCGTACTATACTACTGCACAAATGCACAATAATTGTTTGTGATCTTACAAAATAATAACTTTAATCTTAAGCATTATTTGTTTTATAAGTTACACACCTGTAGATACCTACATATATACATACCTGTATGGTATCCTTGGTACTTATATTATATTCAAATATAAAAAATTCCACAGTATTTAAACTAAACAGCATATAATACTATTTTTTATATGTAGTGAATACATAGATTACGATAGAAACAGCAATTCACAAAACGCTGTACAGTAAATTATTCATTTTGTCGTTGATCTTATACATTTTGAACAAAGCACGGAATAAGTACTGCAAAATAATCATTAGTGATGATATATAATTCAAAAACAAAAATACAGCTTTCACGATCTTCTCAAATAAAATATATGCTATCCTGCTACGTTAGTGTTTAATAATAATACAATGGAAACTAAAGTGCGCTGCGGTGTATTGAAATAAAAGTGCTAATAAGAAATATATGATAAAATTAATGTATAACGTCTGTTGTCATATGATTTACTAATAACTATTTTCTGTATAATCGATTAATGTGTAACATGCCTAAGAGGATAATAATTATAAGACGCTATACCAACCAAATGGCGAGGTTATTTCAATCAATAATGATACCGGTGTCTTTTTTTTATATGATATAGATATAAATTATCATTAAAACAACTTTTTTCTTTTTAATTTACAAAATACAATAAATCAATTTTACAAAAAGTACTAAATTAACTTTTTACATTGTAATATGTATCGATCAGTAGTGTAGAAAGTGGTCTAGGAAGTATCAATGAGCTATTAATGATTTTAAATGGTATCATTAGATTTGCTTCGAATTACCATTCACTACAGATCACCATTAACTCGAGTTTGCCAAAATCTATGAATTTAAAAAAAAAAACTGTGCACGCACAATTTATTCCAACGACAAACTTCGTAAGGTCAAAACATTAAATTGATAATTATGAAGTCAAGTGACCGCTTTTCGTGTTAAAGTTCACTGTTCCTTATCAATAATCCAATAATGATTATAATTAAAACTTCATACATAATTTTATTTTCTACCGTTGTTTATAGATAAATCTATGATATATTTATCATGATCCTTTATAATGTAGATAATCTTATTAAAATACGATTCAATAAAATGAAAATTACATGACATACGTGATATTCACGAACTTTCGGTACCCCATCATAAGTTTAAGATAAGGATCACCTTTTTTTTTTTGCCTCCATTTACTTTGCACATCTTGTAGAAACATATTGCATCCCAAAAGAGTGATAACCTAATCAGATATTATTTTATTTGTATTTATTTTAAATGATTTTAGAGCAGATCTTATTTATCGGGGAGTTTTATTAGTTCAATTATGGAATTGATTGAAAAAACTATAATTTCACAATTTAGCATTTTCAAGTAATTCCATCTAATATTTAAATGAATTGTTAATAGTTACAACGTAACGTAAAAATGTAATTTTTGTTAAAAAATGCACTTAATTATTATTTATGCTTATACACGTTGAATTGTTAATAGTTACAACGTAACGTAAAAATGTAATTTTTGTTAAAAAATGTACTTAATTATTATTTATGCTTATACACGTGGTTATATATTATACACATTTTTTTTTCAAATAATATAAACTCAATAAATAGTACTTAAAATTTGTTGGGTATTTTTTCAAGTGTACTGTTCCCAAAAAGTTTATATTTATTTTTCAAAATCCAAAAGCGTCTGAAATAAAACGAGACCAATTATTTATCGTTCTTCGAGTTTATCGTATTATTTATATATATTTGAAAACAATGATAGATCATCGCAATTTATTGTAACACTACTTTAATTCTTCTTCTTTTTTTTTTTTTTTTTACTTTTTGTTGTTATTTTTAAAAATCGAAAGAAGTTAAGAATATTCTATGTTAGTCAAGATCCTGATAATTATGATTTAATAATTTTTGGTGAAAATATTACAATCGGTGAAGTGTTAAAAGATAAAAAAAAAATAAATAAACATCATTGCGTTCTTGACATAAATAAAAAATTATTGTTTGTGTTCGAACGCGGAACGAGTTCGCCACCAAAATCATGGACGTTCCAAGTCGCGACAAATGTCGGAGCTCCGCGCGACGCGTTTCCCCCTCCGTAGTCCCGCGCCGCCGCCAGCGGCCGGTGAGCTGGTCATCGGCCGTCACGAATTTATGTCTCTACCTTTTTCTTCTTCTTTTTTTTTTGTCCAACGGCTGAACGAAGCGCAACGTCCGCGCTGTCGTTCCCGTGTGTGAACACGAGGTGTCCGAGAGCCCTAGCTGTGATCAGCGGCCACATTCGGTATACAATACCTATTATCGAAGTACGTTTTTTTTTGTCGCGTTTTGTTAATAGTCGCCGCGATACGTACTCGTTGTTACATCGAGTGACATAGTAAAAGTCGCGTGTGAACCTGCCTGTTTTGTCCGTCGTGATCGACGTGTGACGTTAAGCTCGCATCGAGCCGCGTTTTCGTGTACTTACGCCGCGCGCGTGTTTTCGTTTACCCTCCGCGTGATCGCGAGTGTTTTGCCCCACGGTAATACATAAATACTATTTTAATTCGCGTTCGCGCTATTCGCGTGGAACCACGAGCCGAAGATTTGTCCACCGTCGCCGTTCCGGTGAGGGACCGATATTGGTCGTACCAAGGATAGCCGTAGTCGCGGAGCCATACCGTCACCGAGCCACGCAGCCGCCGAGCCCCGCAGTCGCCGCAGTCAGGTCCAGTTGTTTAGTCCCACGTGTCAGTGGGTTATTTATAAAATAATTATTGTTCACCAGCTATGGTATGTTAGTTTTAAGTTACTTATTATTATTAGTTAGGGCGCCCGCTAATTAATTATTCATTTAGCGCAAATATACGTGTTTACGACCCTAAACTTTGACCATATTGTACAAATTGAGTAACCTGTCCCCGTTTCAGTTTACAACACATTACGCGAGTCGTTGCCGACAACCGCACAACTCGTAGGATCGGTACCGGCGCCAACAGTTTGATATTTCATTATTGTACATAAAATGTTATATATGTATATATATTTAGATATAAATATGGCATCCTTTAATTTCAAATTAATTTTGGTATAATATGTACTTTTTCGGTCATCAAAGACACTATTTATTCAATATTAAAAATATTTTAATATTTTTTTTTATTAAAATTATGTACCTACTTACCCATTTATTGTATTTTTAGCACAAATCCTTATAAGGATATGGATTGCACCATTAGCGTAAAATATATACATATAGGTAGTAATGGATGAATATTTAAAAAGAAAATAAAAATTTCTATTTATATAGATGTGCCTAAAGTTATAGGAACTTATAAAGCACCCTTTAGTTCAAAATACATTCTGGAATTTCTAATCCTAACTTTGGTTTTTTAAAATTTTTGTGATATGTTAATATATATGTTAGATATTTTATTTACATATTAACAATACCAACGTTTTGGTTCAAGTTCGGTCTCTATTTTGTCTCTTGATGGCATTATAAATATACCGTAGATATTGGTTTACCACAGTCATTCAAATAGTATGCAAACTATCAGTTTAGTTTTGAATTTGGGCAAATACAGCATAGAAAGTTAAATTTATTGGTATAATCTAGGTGGTCACTAACGTCGAAACAAAAAATTTCCGAGATGAACACAAAACACTGTATCATTAAAATAAAATTTGTTTATAAACCGAGTTTTCAAATAATTTAATTGTTGTACATAACATTTAAATTGTAGAGTAACAACATTTATTTTCTTTTAAATATTTAAGTTGTAACGTGACATAATTTTATTCGGGTAAATTGGTACGAAAAAATTGTACGTAATAATATCATGCTTTTATTATATTTATTGTTATCCAAACGTGAGTAAATTACATTTGTGCATTCAGACTGTAGTAGAAACTACTTGACGATCGATTTCAATAAAAATTAAGCGTTTTTTGTTAGGACTCGTGGAGTCTCATGGACTGCAGTGTTTCGTTTTGTTATCGGTCTTGTGATAGGAAGGATGTGCCCGTCGTAGTTGAACGAACAGCTTATCTGATGGCATTATTGAACATTTTCTTGTTTTTTTCGTCCCAGAGTTGCACCGGATAGTTGTTCCAAATTCTTGGAATTTGTTGGTAGGACCCGGGAATGCCATACATGCACGTGGAATGTAATACTTCTTTTACAAAAAGCAAAACTAATTCCACCACAATGTTTTACACGATCGTTTTCTTCGTTTTAAAGTCATATGATTAATGTTTTCAAACAATTTCATACTACTAAGGTTAACTCAACTGGTTGATAATAGTAGTTTTTGCTGTAATATATAATGAAAATCTGGCTATTTCATACTGATTACTATACTGATTACTAATTACTACTACGCATCTATCGGAATAATCTTCCTTGCTTTAATTATAACTCAAAAAATAATAATCATAGGAATATGAAATGTTAACACAATATTTATATTACCGTTTTATATAGGTTACATTATTTTTAAAATTGTTTTTAAATAATCTTGATGATTTTATATTTTAGATGATATAATTTTAATTGATAAAAAGATTTGAAAAATTGAGCTTAATTTCAAAATAAAATTTAACAAGCGTATGCATAATAAATACGTATGCGATAATAATTACGAAATTTCACTAAATTTTTATAATCAAATATTTCTAAAATTATCAATTTTTACTTTATACTTGAAAATTTAATAAAAGATTTATAAGATTTTCATTGTAGCCAACAAAAAAGTTTACTCGAAATATGCAAAATTGATATATAAGCGTTAAATAATTAAATTTTAAAAAAATTTGCAAACCATTAAACTTTCAATAGCTTTAATTAATATTTTATAAATTTAGTTACAGACATTTTATAGTTTTGAAGTATTTTAATGAAGGTTATTAAGAGATCCCCTTTGGGAATAAATGTTTTTTTATTTTGAATTTTAAAACATTTTAAAGTTTGGCCAACCTTATTATAAAATGTTATTCTTCTACTATATCCACTATCTTAAGATTTATGAGCTCATCTACTAGACTTTTTTTCACTCGAATCATTTTTTTAATAGCAATAATTCTTTGGTTTCAATTTTAAAAAACCAATATACCAATATAAAAGAATATAGTTCACTCATCTTTTTATTTCTCCTTAACTTGGAGTTTCAATTTCAAATTTTTGTTTTTTTAAATTTAAAATTAAATTAAAAATATTTACTAAGTATATTTCCGATGCAGGTAATTTTCATTGTAATAAAAATCCAGTTTCGTTTACTTTTTTATGTATTAAATACATTTTATCTATTATACTGCAGGTATTTATTACACATATTTTTCATTACTAACGTGGGTCTTTTGGTCACGAATTGCATTTTTTTTATCGTAATACAACGCGGACGACCGTGACATAAATAAATTCCAACGTAGCAATAAAGTGCAATAAAATCGTTTTTTTTTCATCCCAAAAATCTATTCACCTATAAATGGCAAAAACCGGGTAATACTATTGAATACCTCAAAAATACAACATATTTTATAAATATATTTATAAAGAAAGATGTGATAAATTCACATTGTGTACTTCTGATTATTTTTTTGTAAATATGTCTCGAATAAATATTCGTATTTAATTAGTAACGCTCATACTGATATACGGATCTTTCTTCTATAAAATATTATACTATTAAACCTTGCAAGGCCAAAATAGTTTAGATTTTTGATAGTTATTTCTATATTGATAATTCTTGTTTTCATTTAATTTGTTCCAAGTATCATTCTATTATAATATTGTATTATTTTATATATATTTTTGATCTTAATAGAGAATAAAACTACGCTCATTGGCTGTTGGCGTTAAGTAACTGATATACGATTTTCCAGGTAGATGTGTTTAAATAATTGAGGGTCAAGTGGTGGTACTTTACATAGGCTTCATTCGAGTTAAATCGAATCCACTTGCTATCTACCTAACGATAGAAAAAAAAAAATGAACGTTTATTATAGCCATTTTATTTTCTTTGAGATGAGAACGCTATACTGAATTCGTTTAAATTCCGTAAAAATGATAAAATGCACTCAGTAAACGTTTTTTTTTAAAATCCAGAAAATTTCTTTTTCCTTTTTCATTTAAATTTTCTATACGGCCGAGTTGGCGCTGTAAACATGCACACCTTGAATTCATTAAATTCATACAATTATTTTGTTTCATTGAATTTTTTTCGTAAAAATTCTATATATTTTCTGAATTCGAAATTTTCAGATAACAATTTCGAGTACAAATCCTTTACGCCAAACATATTAGACATACTCAATTGTTTTGTAACATTAAATTAAAAGTTTCTGATTGAAGTACTACAAATGCTATAAGTACATGACTTATAACTAATAACAAACCTAATTATTGTCGTTTTGCAGGATCGAAAACTACATGATTTTTCATAAAAATGCACGTGCATTATAATTATATAACTTCATTAGGATGAACAAATAACACAAATTAAAACAGTTTTAACATTATCCAAAATCAAAAAGACCGGATCGATACGTGCTGAACAATATATTTTAATTATACTTTGTCCGATTGAAGTGGCAAATGAACACACATGTTATGAAATGATTTTATACTGTTATAAAAATCGTTTCGGTGACTTAAGCGAACAGGTGTGGTGTCCAGCGTAAGGTAATGCTTAGTGGTTAGAGATAATCTCATTTTTCATCGATGCCGGCACCGCGCGGCCATTTATCCGTGTACATATATATATAATGTATCTCTATAATAGTTATAATACACGTCGGACGTTTTTCGTGAAATGTAATTTCCGAGATAAAATACATTTTATTATTAACGAAACCCCGAAGAGATGAAAATGGAAAGAAAAAAAACGTTTAAAAATTCTCCTCGTCTGACTTATGAGGGGGGGGGAACTATTGAATGCATACGTTCGCCACCACCTGATATCTTAACCTAACCTACCCTGTTGATCGGTTGAGAGTTAACGTGTGTGCGTGTGTATATGTACACATTTACAATATTTGTATGTGTAATGTACACGCCAGAGGCGATCGGGTCATCGGGTGCAGTCGGTACACGCACACGCATGGCGTTACCGCCGCCGCCGCCGCCGCCGCCACCGAGGTCTTTCGTGGCGGTCGTGTTCACGCGTGCGTCACGTTGACACACAGCCGAGCTTTGGCGCTATTCGCGTCCGTTCAAGACCAGAGTGAATTGGCATTTTGCACGAGCACACGGTTTTCGCTCCGCCGCCGGTCACCGCCCGTCGTCCCGTGTCTTTTCGTCCGTGGTACCATCCGGTTACCGTCGTCGTCGTTTCTTCTTCCATTTATTTATTTATTTATTTTTTTATCCATTTTCATTTTTTTCTTCTTGATTTTATTCCGCGTCTATTTCTAATCGCCGTATAGTGCGCGTCCATCGTCCGTGGGGTCATGTTTTTACCGTTCGTGTGTGCGTGAATGCAGATGATCACCGACTTCTAGAGGATTCTACGGTCTCGGATTCCTCGGGCCAAAGGATTTACGGAATAATCTCAAGTTATCGATTTATCGCGTGAATATCGCGGTAATACGGTTGGCCGCCGCCGGATTTTCAAATTTTTTTTCGTTTACAAGTGCGTGTTACGATTGGTCGATTTTCTAGTGGAATTCCGACCGCGACGAAGGAATCCACCGCCGTCGCTGTAGTGGTTTTCGATAATGTCAAACGCTTAAACAAGTATCGTCACAATACGAACAAAAGTAAGTCTCATTGTCATTTCAACAACATAATTATATCATCACGACGTGAACATCGTGTACATGTCGTGTACACCAGTGATTCTCGACTATAGGGTTGCCAATAATTTTAAACGGATCGGCTAAAATTTAAAACGTTGATATAATATTTTTATTTTTTAGTATTTTAAATAATAAATGAAACCGTTTTCGTAAATTCTTCTAAGATTAACCATTATAAGTCATTCACAATATTGATAATTGGTACTAGGAAGCTTAACATATGTATACGTTTCTGTTAATGTCAACTGATAAAGTATATTTATAGCTATAAGTATTTAATAAGTTTTTCACCAGTATATTTCTTAGTTCCAATTATCAATGCAGTGAACGTCATAATGTCCTATTTGTGTAGTCGTGAGATTAACGTCAACTTATCCTGTACCTAGTACGAAATGGTCGTTAGCATTAGTATAATATTATTCGTAAGTTAACAAATAATTTTCTATACCAACTTAAATTTAAAAATATATAATGAGTAAACAGACATCACTCTCAACTTTTTTAAAAAAAACCTATGGTTGTTAAAAATAATGAAAATGAAATGATGAAATCAAATACAAATGAACAAGAAATAGAAATGGACGAAATGCCTAGAAAAAAGGTAAAAACATGGATGAACTACATCGATAAATACACTGATAAATATATTAGTTATGGGTTTACATAGATAAATGAAAACTAAGTAGATTTGCCATAATATGTTATTTGCAGTATTGTACTAGCAAATGCTTCTTTAAAGCCAAATAAATTTATACGGCATATTGGAACTAATCATAATATAATACAGAAATAAAAATACAGATTTTTTTTTTTTTAAAGAAGACGTGGTGAGTTAAAGATAATTAAAAAAAAAAAAAATATTAAATCATGTACTAAAGTTGACAAGGTGTATTTAAAATGTTCTTTTATTGCAGCTTTATAAATTGCTAAGACAAAAAGTCATATAATATTGGTGAAAAATTAATTAAGCCTTGTATGGTCAATATATGTTCAGAACTATTTGGTAATGAACACCTCTCAAAAATAAAAATTATTCCAATGTCTGACGACACTATTCATTGATGAATTCTTTGTATTGCTAATGATATCGAATGTTAGCTCGTTGAAAAAATAAACAAATCGTTATTTTATGCTATACAATTGGACGAATCAAGAGATATAAGTAATTCAACTATATTCTTAATTTATGTTAGGTACATTGATGATACATTTAACAATATAGAAGAAGATTCTTTATGCACCTTAAAGTTGAAAATATTTACTATAGCAGATGACATTTTTAAAATAATACAGTGGTGTATTGAACTAATTTTTGGTGAAAAGCAAAAATGTATATACCATAAGGTACACTATATTCATCCTAACGGCATTTCTACCATAGCAAAACATATACAATTCAAAAAATATACGTTTATTAGATCGATTTGTATAATCAGATGTACTTAGTTAATTATCTAGTAAATTTATTACACTCATTAATTATTTTGTATCTTGATCAATGCAGTGTATGTGAATTTTGAATTATGTTATTAACATTAGTATTGCAATTAGTTAGTACCAATTGTTTCTAGTGTAACGGATCATATACACTACATTTATGCGCTAAATATTTACTATCAATTATAACATTTAATATGATGTTATGATATATCTATATTATTTTTATATTTATTGTTAAGTATTTTTTGGCAGGGGGGCAATCCACCTACCAAACATTTTGAAGGAGCAATTGCTCCAAAATAATATCATCACCACGCCACTGAAACAATGAATAATTATATGATGTTTAAAAATATTAACTGGACTTCTTGTATTGGAATTTGTACATATGGTGCAACGTCTATCACAGGGGTGTATTTAGACTTACTTCTAGGGGGGGACGTCTCGAATATCTTCTTTAATTCAGACTCAAAATGCACAAGTAAAATGTTTGGTAATATTTAAATCAGTTAAGTCCTTAATATTCGTGTTTTTTTTTTTTAATCTAATGCCTGATTCACTTAGAGTCGACTTTTGTGTAGTTATTTTTTAACAGCTGTCTGTGTTTTAAAAGTTACGCTTGTATTTTATTTAATTTTTTACTAAGTATGGACCTGACATAAAGCCCAATTCAGTTTTCACAGCCACGCGTAATTTGATTTCGTTATAAAATTATCCACATTAAAAAAAATTGAAATATGTATCTCACATATAATCAATTCCTTAAATACGGATTGAAGGGAGGGACGATCGCCCCTTTCCCCTAAAATACACCCATGGTCTATGACAGGGATACATTCAGCTGTAGTATCATGCGTTAAAGATATAGCAAATGCACATCTAAATTCATTCTTTGTTTTATACATCGAAAACTGTAAAAGATATGGATGAAATATCAATGATATTTTAAGCCAATATACAACAGTTATAAATTGTATTCGTGTAAGAGTCATTAATTCTTATATATATTTTCTGTCGTGTGTAAAGAAATATATATGTACTATACAATTATTAAAAGAAATGTTTATTTTTAAATATAATGTAATTAATATTATGATCTATTATTAGCATAAGTAATATGAGTAAAAAAAAATGTATTGTTTTAAAGTACCCAATAGTTATTTTTTATTTCTCCATTGAACTTTATTTATAAAAAATTTGCTAAATATTTGGGGTCGTCACTACACAAAAGTTGAGAACTGCTAGTGTAAACTTAATTTAACTGTTCGTCTAGAGGTGCCCGACTAAATACATGAGTAAGGGAAACAATGAAAAAAAAAAGATGAGACATTTTTATAATATTTTCAATTTTTTTACCATTAAATTTATTCTTTATTCCGTATGAATTTGATTGTCATTTGTTATATTATTAAATATGGTCTTCATTTAAACTAAACGCTTACTTTTACTTTTCAAATATGACAACCAATATATTGGGTGAACACCGTTGGATCATGAGAATTAGAGTATGTTTTAGAGATTTTCGTATTTCCAATCGCAATAACGGCGATTATAATTAATAAAAAAATATGATTTCAAAAATTGTTTGCATTTTTAATTATTTTTCTAACTTGTAATAGATTTTTATAGCTAAATAACTCGGAAAATTGGAGAATCCTGTAAAATTGAATTGTTCGTATATTTAGTAAAATGCTTGATTGGACAACATAACTAGGAAATGTAAATATATCGTTGAATAACGGCATTGAAAAAACGAGGTGCAGTCAGTGGACCAAATAAAATTAAGTCAAAAATATTTTTGAGTAGTGCAATATAAATGAACATCAAGATTGAAATGTTTATTCTTAAAACACATTTCTTATTCATTTTTTTCTATTTTAATTTAATTCTCAGATATGGTTAACCTTATGAAATGTGCCTAGTTTTTTTGCTATCATCCAATAATAAATACTATTGCTTTAAATTTTAAATTTATATTGCACACTAAATTATCTCAATACAATTATGATATCCTAGATCCTTGTTACAATATCTTCACTTATGAAAATATAAATGTTTTACACTATTATTTTACATATTATTATATTTAATATTTCTGTAATGAATCTTGATATAATATTATCATTGATCATAAACACAAAACATATAATATAATTTTTTTTTTAGAATTATCATATTTTATTTTATTTGAAAACGATTTGATCAGGCAATTTATTTTAATTTTATATTATCAGTCTTTCTGTTGTTTATGATATTATCAATAAAAAACTATTGTTTTATAAAAACAAAAAAAGGTTGTAAACTGTTAAAAATAGACGTTTAAACTCTATGTATGATACATGTAGCAATAAATATATTGAAAAAAGGCCGAATTAAAAACTAATGGTGCCCCTGGAATTCGTTAAAAATTAGCTCTCTCCAAAAAAAAAAAAAGCTTTAATTCGAATAATAACTACTGAAAACTATTTGATTGCATACATTTTATTTTTTATATTAGGTGAAATTCCCAGTGTTTATTAAATAATGAGTTTTCTTTATAAGTTCTAGTTATATTTAGTTTTTAATTTCGATATATATACTATCATACTTTTTTTTATATTAAGAACAATGAAACTTATAAACTTCTACAATTATAAAACGGAAACGTAAGGTATCAAAATTATTATTTATCAATAGAAAAATAAACTAACTATATTGTATTCGATTGCATTTTCTTTAATATCAATCATTTGGATTTATTCAATAAGATGGTAAATGTTATAATTTAAATAAATAATAGCTAGTAGCGGGTAATTCCTTTGAATTCTTGTAAATTTATTATTATTAATTATTATAATAATATTATTGTATAGATACTTACCAAATCGTTATGTTTGTAGTATATTCTTTGCAATTGAGAAATTGGACAAAATTATTATAAAATGTATATAGTTTAAAATTAAATTTTAATCTTATATAAAATAAAATCTATCTACTTAAATAAATATAATAAATAGGAGTCTTTACAGAATTGTTACAGACTATGTATATATATATATATATATATATTTAATATCTTAAATTATAATGATCCCTCAATGATACACCGTGACATACTATGTACTGTGATTATTAACAACAATTTTCATATATTACCATTTTATTATAAATTATGCATCGATATTAAATCGTTAGTTTATGGAATTGTGACTTAACATTATTACTCAATTCTTTTATTACATAGTCAGTATTCATAGATGTTAAGACTAAGGATGGACATAGAATCTGAAGATCTAAATTATCCGAATTTTCGGATATTCAAATCCGAATTTCAATCAAATTTTCATTCTGATCCGGACTATCTGGATTTATAAATTTGCTTTTTATATAACTTATAATGATTTTTAATTTCTATTAAAATAAAATATTTTATTTTATTGTAACAACAAATTAATATTATATTTTATGAATTTCAGTATACTTATCATGACTTCGACAGTTTTTATAATTTATTATTAGTTACCAAATAATAATTTATTTTATTCTTGTATGATTTACTGTGATATCATGATTGAATAACTTATTTTAACTACATAACTTTTGAATAGTTCTTGAATAAAATTTTCTAAAGAAAAGTTAAATTGATATTACAATACAATATAGGAATGATAAAATGATAATTTTTATCGATATTATTATATACACGGACAAGTTTTCATACAAATGTCGAATAAAATCTTGAGTCATCGAATAGCAAAATTGAATTGAATAACCCGGATAATCTATGAAATTCGAATATGCCCATCACTAGCTAAGACACACCTAGTGTGATTAATACACATTGAACTTATTTTGTAAAATTTATATATCCAATAAGTATCCAAAAATATGTATTTGAATATTTTTTTAAATATTTAGTTGATAGTAATGACTGGATAATATTTAATCCTAAAATGTGTGTCCTTCTTAGTATAGTGCTCCTTGGCAATGTCTTTTTATCCTGTTCTAAATATGGTCCTGATTAAAAATAGTAGTTTTGGGTTTTGACATACACTATTTATGCATAATTTATCATTTCATATTTATTGAATTTAATAGTGCATTGAGTGTACCTAATTTAAAAGTAATTTTGATTAATACATTTTTATTTATATTATATTTTGTGTAGAATATTTCACGTGCTATTTGAGTAAAAAAAAAATTTTTACAAAAAAAAAAAAAACAAAAGGTTTTAAAAACATGTCTGAGCAGGATTACAGTTTGTACAAATAGCTATTTCAGGAGCCCCTCAAATAGACCATTGATAATCCTACTCATTTATTTCATACAAATAAAATGTTATGTTGTATATTTGACCTATTTAGAACCACTAAACTATACTTTATATTATTATGATTACTTGAAAGTTACATTAATTCTTTTGTTTTTTTGTATTCATTGTGGTTGCAAAGATACAAAAACAAATTGTTTTCCTTGGATTATAGAAACTCTTAAGGTAAAATCTACGGAATCTTCATCTATAATTGTTCTTGTATAGATTATAAATTTTTATCTAAAACGAAAAAACAATATTTCTTAGTGTACGCGCCGGGAGCGTAAATTAATATTACGCGCGCCCGGTCGCTAATAATCCGCGTACGCCGCCTTTATGTACGATCGCGGCCGGCACACTGTGTGTATGTGTGTATGTTTATAGATCGGACAGCAGTGGTTGGGGTCGCCGCGCAAGTACTGTCCGACTATGTGGTGTGGTGGGTGTGTAGGTGTGTTGTGTGTGCTTACAATTATTGAAAGATTAATTAAAATAGTGTAAAAAATATGGTAACTATATTGCTGTATTGTAAAATAATAATGTAATAAATAAACAATAAATCACAGAAACATCAAAGTACAAAAAATATATGATAATTTTATTACGGCCCTTTTGGCCCAACAAGTAAAAAATGTATAATATATAATAATAAGCCTAACTAAAATGCCGGTTCGGCACAACCAGATATAACAATTATCTATAAAATAATTAAGTAATAATTGCAAGTTTATAAAGAAATCACATTAACATATAATATAAATGGTAACTAAATAAACTAAATAAACAGCGTTGCCCTTTTAACTAAACAGAATTAAATATGAATATAGTTGAAAATAAATAGGTAAAGTATAATAAAATAAATTTATGGCCCTTCTGGCTCAATATAATATTAATATAGAATAAATATGAAATATTATATGAATTAATATAGCAGACTGCTATTAGAACAGTAGCTGCCTAGTATAATTAGTATAAAGTATAAAAGAAAAGCCCTTCTGACTAAACAGCGATAATTATTATTTCTTAGTAAAGATAGCCCTTTTGGCCCAACAATTAATAAATGTATAATATATAATAATAATAAAAACTCACAATTTGTGGAGCGCAGACTGGCCAGCCGCTACCTAAATTCTAAAATAAATAAATACAAATCTAACGGCGATTCGCGCCTATACAAATAATAAATAGTTACACTCTAATATAATATGGCGATTAGCGCCTACAATAAAAAATATGTTTAATCAAGTAACAATTACGACGATTAGCACACGTAAAAATAACAATAATGAATCACGATTAGCACACACACTAAAAAATTGTAAAAACAACATAATTCATTAACATTCCCGGACGGTGGTTGACACGAGAAGAACAAAATATTAAATCACACACGGAAATTACAATAATATTTTTAACGTAACGCGATGGAGGTTTCGAAACGTCAATATAAAAACGGGCGGCCGTGTTAAAATTTACCCGCACCGGCGACGCAGATAACGCACCGATAACGGGTAACGCGCTGGGACCCAATTAATTTAAACAATTCACACACAATCAACAACAAAAATAAATAAATCACAATATAAATAATTGTGCGTGTGTGTCGATCGCGGTGATATACTCGGGTCGTCGACCGGCCGTTATTTTACGGCGGCAACACTTAGGATGTTTTTTTTTAACCAAGTTACATTGAAAATTCACATCGACGATTTACTATAAAAATCTTATTTGAATACTACAATCACTAATATTCTTAAACCCTAAAATCGTTAAGCTGTATAGACTCAGTGTTATCTATGACTATCAAGTATAATATATTTAAATATTTTATTAAACAATATGAAACATATTTAATTTTGAAACAAGATTATTAATATATTATATTAAAATTTGCATTGATTATAACGATAAACTTCAAATGTCAATTATAATAGAAAACTGATTTTTAGTTTATTATTAATTTCATCGAAAAAAGATGATTAGTAAAATTTATTTTGATAATTAAACAAATATGTATAAATATGTATAAATGTAATTATAACCAGTTTTCAAATTTACGTGCCCAGTGTAAGTCACTAAATAAACTTGAGTATAATAGCTTCATTACCAAAACTCAAAATTCTATTAAGTCTAATCCGAAACTATTCTGGAAATTTATCCGAAATAAACGATCTACTTCCACTCTACCAGAATCTATGAATTATAATAATGTAAATTACTGTGGTGGTATTGATATTTCTAATTGTTTTGCTCGATTTTTTTTCGAGCGTATTTAATCAGCCGTATTATTGTAATGCAGTTCCTAGTATCGTAAATATTAATATGCATCAGTCGATTTTAATAAATGCGTTTTGACTTTAAATGACATATTCGGAGAACTCAATTGCATAAGTACCAAAACATGCCCTGGTCCAGACGCGATACCAAGTATATTTTTTAAAGAATGAAAATTTGTCCTAGCCGTTCCCTTGTTAATTTTATTCAATCGATCGCTTTCATCGGGTGTTTTTCCGGATAAATGGAAAATTACTTATGTATCACCAATACCTAAAGGAGGTGATAATACTCAAGTAACTAATTATCGTCCTATTTCTATTATTTCAATAATTCCAAAAATATTTGAAAGTATTATATCAAAAAAACTTAATCCAATATTTAAAAATATTATCATTGATGAGCAACACGGTTTCATGACTGGAAGGTCGACTACTACCAATCTTTTAGTATTTCAGCATTATATATTAGATGCTTTTAATGCAGGTCACCAGGTAGATGTTATATATACCGATTTTTCAAAAGCATTTGACAAAATTGATCATAATATTCTTACCACCAAATTATACCACTTGGGCTTACGCGATCCGTTTCATTCTTGGGTGGTATCTTTTTTAACAGGCAGGAAACAATATGTTAAAATTAAAAACTTTACCTCAAATCAATATAATGTAAGTTCAGGTGTCCCTCAAGGATCTCACATTGCACCATTATTATTTAATATATTTATAAATGATATCAAATTTACCAACTCAAGAATGTTACTATTTGCGGATGACCTAAAATTATTTCGTATTATAAACACCCCAAATGATGCCGACTTACTTCAAAACGATATAAACATCCTTAATGATTGGTGTGACCAGAACAAACTATTTTTAAATATTTCTAAGTGCAAAGTATTAACCTTCTCGAAAAAACGAACACCACATCTTTATAATTATTATTTAAACAATTCAAAACTCACTCGTGTCTATAAGAACAATGATTTAGGTATAATTTTTGATACATCTCTGTCATTCAATGAGCACTATTAAATATCCTAAACAAAGCCTCTTCTATGCTAGGATTTATAAATCGTAACTGTAAAAATTTTGATGATCCATATGCATTAAAAGCACTTTATTGCTCTTTTGTCCGGTCAATTTTGGACTTCAACTCTATAATTTGGTCACCCAGTAGAATAGGCCCGATAAAAAAGATAGAGTCGATACAAAATCGTTTTTTGAGATTCTTGTCCTTTAACTGTAACATTCAGCGTACTCCTCACACTTCTTATCAGCCATTATTATCTTTTTTAAACATAGAATCATTAGAAGTTAGAAGGAAAAGGCATGATCTATGTTTTATTTTTAAATTACTTAATGGACAAGTTTATTGTCCTGAATTAATTTCAAGATTAAGCTTCCTAGTTCCTAGCCGTAGTACAAGACAAATAAATACCTTTTATGTACCATTCCAATCTACCAATTATTGTCAAAATTCTCCTATTATTAGAGTTATGGAATTTGTTAATATATTTCATATTGATTTATTTTCATGTACATCGACTGATATTTTCAAAGTATACTTAAACAACTTAATAAAATAGACGTAAGAATTTTATAGATTAGATAATATGTTGTATATATTTATATTATTAATTGTTATTTGTATAAAACCTAATATTAGCATTTATCTAAATATGTTTCCTATAAAATATGCATGTTAACCACTAAGCTTACCTTGGCATTGTACAATACTGACCATCTTATATATTTTTATTAATGGGCATTAGCCCGTCTAAATAAATAAATAAAATAAAATAAAATAAAATAAAATAAGTGTATATATGTGTGAATGTTTTTTTCAACCAAATTAAATAATGCAAATTTCCATTATAAATAAATTAGTCACATTTACATTAATCTATACAATTTTAAACGTCTCATGGTTGTAATGTCAGAAATCAACCTTTAGGTCTATTGTATCATATTCAGCTTTTTGTGTACAAATCTAGACTCATATACTGATAGTATATATATGTATCATGTACATAATATTTATTCTTGTATTAATTTAATTTCAGTCTTTCTTTAAAATAAATCTCATGGTAAATAAATATATGAATACAGCAGTTAATGATTTTATCTATCGATAACATATAACAGAAAATTTTATTTTATTTTAATAATTTAATGTATTATGTGCTACATATTTAATTTATTTGTTTATTATTTTTAGTAATATAAATTAAACAAGGTATTTTAAATCAATATATTTTGGTGTTTTATTCGTGTGTGGACTAATACATACAAAATAAAATAATAATAATTAGATTTTCTTAGTATAGGCCAAAGAAGCAAATGAGCTGAGACAGCATATTTAATAACGTGAAAACCACGTTAACAGGGCAATGAGGTTTTTTAATTCAGACACGTATGTGTGCTGCATTTCGGAGCAACCCATATTTTGTGTGTTCTTTGAAAAAAGTAGTTTCGGTATCTAGTATAAATTATCATTTTACTTTTAAAAAACAACAAAACTTAGTTTTATGCTGAGTCCGATTTGTAACACATTGATTAATGGTCGCTTGAGTTCTTAGATCAGGTAAAGGTATCAAAAGATAGTTATACGATATTCGATTTCAGAGTAGAATAATTTCTTCTGATTCATCCTAAATTTATTTGCATTTTCAAAAATACTAAATAGTTGATTTTTTAGTAAAATACGATTGCAGTCGAAATCATTTTCTATTCTCAATATTTTGGTTGAATATACTTTTTTCCATTAATTATTGACATTATAAATATATCTCGGTACACACAAACATGAATATGTATTAATTTTTGAAAAGAAAAATCATATAATTAATAATTTTATAATAATTGACAGTTAGCATTTCCAAGATTAGTGTATAATTTGTAAATGAAAACATTTTCAATGTTTGATAATTGTATGTATCACGTATGCTTAGTAAATATATTTTCTTCATATTTTAGTAAAGCTTAAATTGTATATGCATATGTATATATATATATATATATATATATGTATATATGTAAAAATAATTTATAAAAACCATCAAAACATAATTGATTTTAAGTAGATCCTAATAGAAAAAGATTTAATACAACTATAGAGTTTCGAACAAATTCGTATTTTCCTATTAATCGACAAATTTTTTTTTTTGTTGTTAACATTTCGTGGTGGTAAGCCGTGGCTTTAAGCCACGTCCAGACCAAGGAACATTTGTCAGAAACATGTGTTGCCGACAATGTTGGTGACAAAAATCAGAAATGTTTCTGAAATTTGTGACCAACAATTGTGTTGCCGACATTGTCTCCAACAAATTTTTGTTTTCCATTCGACTCGGGAAAAAGGCGACAATGTTTATAAACATAGTCACCGACAATGTATTGACACGTCCAGACCGGTAAAATTTTGTCGATAAACATTTATAAATACACGTCATATTTGGTTATCCCTTTAAGTTCACCTGGTCCGTCTGTATGTATCGCATATTTTAACCAGTACATTTCTTTTGAACGGATATTTAACTTTTTTTTTTATCAAATAATGGAATGGTCGAAAGAAAGTGTTTGTCATCTAATTGATTTATACCATGAAAAACAAATATTATGGGACCAAACTCAACCCGAGTACAAAAATAAATTTAAAAAAAATGATGCGTGGTGTGAAATTTCAAAAATTCTTAATACTGAAAAATTAGAAGTCAAAAAAAAAATGAAAAACTTGATTATAGTCAATTTTATCGGGAATGTAAAAAGGCGAAGTCTGGTTCTTAAAACTATTATTACACCTACATAAGAAAATGTTTAAAAATGTTTAAGTAATTAATTATAAAGATAAATTGATATTTTAATTTGTAACAAATATAATTTTACCTCAATTCTCCAGATAGACCAATGTCATCACGTTTAAGATCAGTCATTAAATCATTTCCATTGTACTTTTTTTTTGCTAAAAGACTAGGACGAACCCAATACCTCTTTTTGGAGGTCTTTTTCGTTTCCAAACTTAAAATTACGCAAACAGCTGCAGCAATAGCAACGTCTTTCTCGTTCCACATTTTCACCAAGACTAATTCACAAATGTTTAGCAAATATGTTGCTTTGGTGTGGACGCGCCTGTTTTTAAATTTTGTTGGTGACATTTTTAGAAACATTTTGTCGCCGACATTGTTGACAAAGTCGACGACAAATGTTTCTTGGTCTGGACGGGGCTAGTTAAGCGAACAGTGAAACTGTTTTATATAAATGTTATATATTATATATATATATATATATATATATGTATATATGTTATATAAATATGTTTTTAATAAATAAAATTTATTTAAATTTTATTCGTTATAATTTTCTTTGTTGAAAATTAAATTATGTTTTAAAATTTCAACTACAAGTGTTTGATATTGTTTAAAATTTCGTTTTTTTTTTTCTATATTATATATCATCATTTTAATGGTAATTTTTAATATTTTGTACATTGAAAAATTAATAGTTCAAAATTTTTTTTTTTTAATAATAATAAAATATAGTATTTTATTTACATTTTTTTTTTTTATTATTATTGCATAATACCTAGGTAGTAAGCAAAATGCCAATTTTGTTTTTGGCAAAATACAATACATTTTATCATATGTTATATTACATTGAGATGTTTATAATTATTATACATTATTACTTATATTACAGAAAAAATATAATTTTTATCTATTATTATATTATTATTATTATAAAAATATTTTAAACTATTTACTTATTATAACATGTAGTAGAAAAGTGACATTTTGAAGTACACACAATTTTATTTTCAAGGCAAATACACTTTTTATTTTCACACTTTGATCTACAAACACATTTTAAAAATTCTTGGCCAATTTTTGTGAATTGAATTCTTATTAACTCACTATATTGTTCATCAGATAAAAAACTAGTAAAAGTGGTCAAATTAAAAAAAAAAAAAATTGTAGTTTTTTATTAAAATTTGACTTCATATAAATTGTATCCATAGTTGTAACACCATAACGAAACACGAAAATGACAAGAAAAATGACGATATTGTAATAAAATTATTAGTACGTTCAATATTGTATCTCAGATTTATTATTATAGTAGTAAAAGTATCTTAATATTTATTGCGTTAAATCGTGCATGCACATTTGTGATAAACGGTAAGTTAAGTCGTTGGTAATAGGCGATACCCAATTTTGTTTATTTTCATCATATTGCCTACTCCACATTTGGAATTATACATAATACCTAGACAAAGCTCGTATTATGAATATTGCCTAGTGATTTTTGGCATTTTACATAATGCCTAGGCATTTTGCAAAATACTGGATAATCCATATTGCCGGTAATATATATATATATACTTCTAATTATTCTGCGTACAGAAACGCGTATTAAATTTGTTAATTTATGACATTAATACCAGTAATTAATTCTAATATTCAATACAAAATTACATCCAAAATTGAACATAAATTTCTATACTGTTCGATATTGAAAATGCAATATATATATTTCTAATCAATAACTGTTTTTTGTTTTAAATAAATTTAATAAATAAATATATTTAATTAATTGGCTGTTTATGATTATTTATATATGTAATATATAATATATAATATAATAGTTCATCGATATTTTTCTGGATGTTATTTTATTACTACGACCTTTAACTATATTTAACACGGAATTTTCATTAAATACATATTTTATTTTTCGTAACAACTAATATTTAATAAATTTACTATATAATATACTATAAAAATGTATTTATGATAAACAACTTAAGTCAGAGCTGATAAAAAAAAAAAACAAAAAAAAAACCAAGGCTATATTTATAATACTTTTTCGGTTCGAACCAGAGATCGCTATAATTATATAATGTATATTATTGTATAATGTTGTGAAACCTCCGATTGTTAGTTTTAAAGTTAGAGTTGCAAGTTTAAGCAAACTCATTGGCAAATGCCTTTATTTAATAATTCAACTACCGATTTTATACAATTGGCTAAACTGAATTACCAATTTTATGAATTAAGTAAACTTTTTCCCTACTGATATCATCAAGATTGGTGGAGTACTTTTTAATTTTTAATTTTTTTTTTTTTTTCGTGGGGGTTTTCCTTAAATATTTGTACAATATTATAATTATTGATTAATACCTTATATGTAATTTTTGAAATATTATAAAATCACTCATTTTTTTTAGAATTATTTTGAGCTCCTCCCCACAAAAAATTGGAAATAAGATATTGATTAATATCATCATTGAGATCCATCTACTTAACACTTGGCTGTTGTATTGATTAAGTTTATTTACGAATTGTACGCACAAGTCTACATTATAAGATAGGTATTTAATACCAATTATGCACTGTTACAATGTGGTTCCGAATCTTAACAAATTATTTATTTTGAATAGATTTATGAAACATACACACACTTATACACCACAGTACAAATTACATAATTTGTGATATGAGCTCTCGCTTTATATTTATTATATATGTTGGTAATTTAAATTAAATTCTGATTGAATTTGTAGCTGGATTATGTGTTATCTATCACTACGCGTTACGGTCGTTCACGCGTTTCGTTGTGCGAATATCCATATTGTTGTAATTCTATCGTTGAACAATCATTTTTATTTTATTTCGTCGATTTCCCTCTTTTCCAGAAAAGCACTGCAATTCAATAACGCTGGTATGTGTATTTCTTTCGTTATATCTATCACTATCACGCATCCCGAGCATTCTACCATTTTTTGCGTATCTGGTGTAAAATATAAAGCTTAAATGTTCACTAAAAACGAGTGTGACGCAACATAATCTGTTCGGCACATCTTTTCTAATTTAGTAATATAATTGCACTGTATTTATTAAATAATAAATTCGATGAGAGAACGCATGCAACTCGGTATGACTTTTTAACGAAAACTATCTGAACCCTAACAATAATACGTATAGTAAATATAACGACTTAAAAAAAAAAAAAACCTATGGTTTAAAACATTTTATAATGCAAAAGTCTTATTTGCTATTGATCCAATTTTTTTGGAAACATCAAGAATTTAACTAATATTAATTATTTGCCACGTATACACTTATATCACCCGAAATTGAGAAAATTGAATAAACAATGCATTTTTCTACGTCAATTATTTTTTCTCGAGATGATAAAATGTGTTGTTTTTGATATTATAATATCAAGGATGCGGAATGTAACCATTCAAATTATTTTTATTGCATGTTATCGGCTAAATAATCTAAATTAATTAATCATTCAAGTTTAAACCAAATGTTTATTTGAGTACCATGATCAGTGTTCAGGGTACACTGATCTCTAAGGAATATAGTTTGTAACCGGAAACACAATCTGAATTATAAACATAACTCGATTTGAAATCATTATAAGAAAAGTTAATAGAAGGTTCCACTAAATGACTGTGAAAATTAAAACTTATAAATTAGTTATTGAATATAAATATTATAAATACCCGGTTTCCAACTATTCAGTTAGTTGTAACACTCGATCGTATGACTACAAATCATTCTCAGTGATTAGATAGAACAAAATTGGATAGTTGTTGAATTTTAACAGATCATTAAAGTTTAACATTTATTTAACTGAAATTGATATAGGCTAGGGTTTTTATGATGTTGTTCATTACGAAACAATGACAAGCCGAATTAATTTATTGTACTTAAGGAAAAAAAAATACTTCAACGACTGTTTGGCCTTATGAAACAATTGTTTAAATCCTATTATTTTGCCATTGATGGTTTTGGCCTAATTTGTGAAAATTAACATAAACAATTTAGTTATGATTCAATGATATCTGTGAATTAGAATAACCTATTAAAAGTTTGTTTTTTCGTTTTTCTTCTGAGATTTTGCATGAAGTATTTATGTTATAAATATTTATACTGTAAATATATGTTTTTTACATTGCTTACAATAATTTGATCCATAAAATTGGTAAGAAAATTCTGATTTCAAATAATAAATTATATTAAACCTTTTTCGAACTAAAGTTTATAAACTATGAAAAAATGTCAAATTATTATAACTACTCTAATAAATATTCTATATCCGTCAGTGAAGAAGTACTAAATATCACCTAATTAATTTTTAGTTTAATTATTTATTGACTTAAATTAATTATTCATCATAAAATTTCTACTTATTAAAATATTTTACATTCCAAAGAAATATAACTAAAAGTAAAATAAGTTACAGTGGATTTTAATTCACGAATACTTAAACAATATATGAGTAAACGTTTAAACTATTAAAAACGGCAAAGACTGTTATGAATTTACGATAATTTTGAATATAAGTAAACAATATTACGAGAAACTTGGAATTAACCCAAAACACGACATCATTAATAATAATTGTTTTCAACAAAAAAATAAAATAAAAAATACAAAATTTGTTTAAATATAATGATTTATATTCCGAAACTTAAATCTTATATTCATTAATAAATATTGGAACTGTATTAGTTTTTTTAGATTTTCGTATTTCTTTCTCATTTTGTCTAGGCAAATAAGTTGTAGGGAATATTGTCATTAAAATTATTGATTTATAAATTAATAATAAAATAATAAAGGTTATTAAGTGTAATTTAAAATAAAAATATAATTAACATATTTAATGACGTATAAGGACGCAATAATTACCAGTATTAAAGTTTAAATTTTTTTAATATATGCATTGCATGTTAGGGGCAGCTAAATTAAAAGAATTAATTTAATATTTTTAAATTTCTATAATAATTATTTACAGTTACGCAGTAAAAAAAACTCAAATGTTTTGCTTTAGCTTTTTAGTAATTGATTAAACAATAAATAATTTTTTAAAATTGAAATAAATATAACAATTATGAATAATTGTGTTTACTACAGACTCCATAATAGAAGATATTTAGTAAGTAAATATTTAAAGCTCCTTTAAATTTGATAAGATTTTACAAGACAAAACTACCATTTAAATAAACTGACATTATGTAGAATATAGCCACATAAAGTTTAGTCTTAGATCATAAAAATTATCGATCAATTATTATATTAATATATTATTATAATTATTATTATTATTATTATTATCATTATTTTTATGATTATTATTATTATCAATTATTATTTCGTTATCAATAAATATATTTGTATCTATATAAAATGCAGTACTAAGTCAACTGTTATATTTTTTTAAGCCATATAATAGGTATACCATAGTTATAGATATACGAAGTAAAAATTGACACTTATAACGAAGTAATTGATAAATTTAGCAAATAGTTAAATATTTGAATATGATTGAAATTTTGAAAAGTAAATTTGACCAAATATTGAATATTGAAGTAAAATGAGTCATTCGTTTTTTGTATTAATTTCTCGGACTAATTTCTCAGGTAATTGATCAACAAAAAAAAAAAAAAAAGTAATGTAATAACTTTTAATAGTTATTTGTGAGGTTTGATAACTATCTAAGAAGCCATTTTAAAAAAATACTCAATTTACACATCAGTATATGGTCTATTCAAGTTAAAATTAATCTAACCTTGCTTGATTAAAACTGAGCATTTTCAAAAGTTTTTTTTTTGTTGTAACTCATATTGATCAGACATAGAGCTCTAATAATAATTATAAAATATATTGCTTATCAATTATGTCCATTTAAATTATCAAAATATTATTTGTATTAAATAAAAATATTTATTTAAAACATTTCTAAATATATTATTTTTCTTGTTATAAAAACAGTGTTTTATAATGATTTATTTATGACAGAATTTAATCACATTTGTTTAGGTTATTGTATAAGACTAATATAAATCATATTCTTTTCTAAATATCCATATTTTTTAGAATAATAAAATTTTTTTTTTTATAATTTGTATCTAACACTATTCAATTACGTTATATTGCTACATATTAATTAACCAAACGAATATATGCTAAAAAATGATAACTTTCATTGATGAAACGATTATGATTCTTCAAATAATAAATTAGAATATATGTTAAATTTCATACAAATCATCCTTACACTATCATCCCTGTCAGAAAAAATTATTTATTTAATACTGTATATACTAGGGATGGTGAACCTATGGCATGCATGCCAAAGGTGGCACGTTGACCAAATTTTAATGGCACGAGCAAAAAATTGAAATTATTAAAAATTGTATACGAAAAAAAAAATGACACTATTTATAAAATTATGGTTATAAAAAATTCAAAAAAATCAATTTATATATTTTTATTATTTTTTTACTTTATTTATATTATTATTTATATATTATGTATTTTAAAAAAGACAATATTACTTATGTTTGTGAAAGCCATAACGATTTGAGATAAATCCAAGGAAATACATTGTTTGACCAATTAAACGATTGTTGCTTGTGTTTCACTGTGATCGACTAAAATGTAATAAAAATAATGTATTAAATCTGTAATTCTATTTTTATTCTTAAAAAATATAGTTTTCTTTGAGCATGTGAACGATTTTAAAATCCTTAGTTGAGAAAATTTGACACTTGAACCAAAAAAAGGTTCACCACTCCTGGTATATACTCACAAATAATTCGAATTTTATATTTCACAAGAAAATTCACTCACATAAATCACATTTATTTAATTAATTAATTCAATTATGGTTAATACGCTTTTTATTTATTATTCAACTTTTTTTTAGGTTATTTTTAACCTTATTTATTGCTACTTATACTTTATTTCTATATCTATAAAGCGTCATAATAAAGACTCATTAGCTATTTAATATTATCAATGTTATATTAATGCATCGACGTATGACCAGAAATAATTAATAATGTAAAATATGTTGTAATGAAAAATAATTATTAAATTAAAACAAGATATTAATTTGTATATATTTATTTATAATAAATAAATGTTGTACACAATTTTTTTTACAAAGTTTTTAATATTTTTCACTTTCTATTTTTTTAAACCAGGAAAAAAAATTATAAAACTATCATTAGCAATACAGTTATATACTTACTCGTATGTTCACAAGTTATATGAGAAGAGCTTGATGGAAAAGAATTATGTAATTTCTACTATCTCTACTTAATGAATAGATACCACTCTTTTGTGAGTGTTCGCCTTATAAAACAACATTTGGAACATATCACGTTCAAATAATAGTGTTCATTTTTATATGCTAGTATATTTTGTTTTCGTGTGTTTTATTTTTTTTTTCATTCTGATGTGTTTCTTCTGCGACCCACACTGGTGTGTCGAAAATAAATTTCTAAAATCATCTTTTGTAAGTCCTGAAATTACAATAGGAATTGCTGTTCAGTCTTTTTGTATTGTATTCAACGAATCTTATGTTTACATGAATATTTCGACAATTTCGTGAAACCAAGAGGAATTTACAAACTTCATGTAGAACTTATGAAATATAATTAATTAAGATTTTAAAGCAAAAAGTAAGTTCGTATTGCAATAGTTGCTGAATTTTCTTTTAGTAAAAAATGTATTAACATTAGTTATAAAAGTTAAGACTTTCAGAACTTTTCGATGATACTGTGTTCTATAATGTAAATATACTCGTTTGGTTAAGTTATACATTTTGGAAGTCTACATTAATATTTCAATTCTATCATTTATTGCTACAAAGTTCCGTAAAATTATCAAACATATAGAATAATATCATTAGGTACCCTCGTTCCACGAGTAATTAGGTAATAAGTGAATTTTAAAAATTTAAAAATGGTCGGTTGTAGTAGTTACCACGACTGAAGACTATTTTTACCAACTGGAAGGATGAATATCGAAAATAATTGTATTATCTTGAGAAAATGAAGTCCACCAACATCAAACGTTGATTGAAAAAAAATCAAAAATCCAAAACTATATATTATTTTACATACGACTGTTTCTTTTAGACTACGTATGAATAGGGTAAAGTTGTTATTTTTTTTACTTAAGTTTTTATATTTGGTGAATATTGGCAATAGAACAAATCTGTATATATAAAAATTTCGTGTCACGATGTATGTTCGCGATAATCTCCGAAACTACTGGACCGATTTTGATGAAATTTTTTACACCGTGTGTAATTTGGTCCAACTTAAAATATAGGATAATTTTTTTTCGAATTTTTTAATATTTTAAATATTTTAATTAACTTTTTAATAAATGTGTATAATTGCATGGTGTATTTCGGGTTTTCCCGTGACCGACCGCGACAGTATCTATATAGCTACCTGTAATCTGACCTTTTTTCTATTGTGTGTGTTTTATCGTCGGCAGCGTGTAGATATGAATTGTTCCGAGAATTATATAACTAACCTAACCTATGGTTTTTATCTCAATATTATTTTTTGCATTGCAATTATTGTAATAAATATATAGGATAGTTTTTATCTCAATATTATTTTTTGCATTGCAATTGTTGTAATGAAGAAAGTTATAGAATTTTCGAGAAATGTTCAAAGGTATAAAATGCGAAGTTCGGTACGACGTAAATTCAGAAAATATATATGTTGGTTTGTACTTAATTTCAACATTTAGATACTTTACCTATTACTTTTAAATTTTCCCATACATAATAACACTAATACATGGCCTACGAAAATGCCAAAAAACCAACTAATACGCGGGCAACGCCGTGTCGGGACAGCTAGTAATATATAATTATTATTATTATTATTATTATTATTATTATTATTATTACTATTATTATTATTACTTTCATGGAGAAATATTGCACGAATATATGAATTTATTTTAGTGAAATAACGGGATCGTGATACAAAAACACAACACAATGTTTTCAACAAACACATATTGTATTCTTAATTACGTATAAACCACACAATAAACCGTTGAGCTTCGCAATATGATTTTTGGCGAAAATTAAAAATATTATTATGTCTGGGAAATGACTATTAACTGAATTTTTTATGAGTTTCCGGCTAGGTTTAAGAAGAAATATTCGCTGAGAAAATATCACTGTATTATTCGCAATAGTTTGTTTAATCTTAGGAAACGTGTTATTCTTCTTTTGGACGCTGAGTTCTATAGGTCACATAAACAATTCGAACAAATGTCGACGTACAAAATGCAATATGTATGTACTGCTAAGAATCTTCTAAGAAACTAATATAAATTGTGTATCACTACATACTTATCGTCTGTTGAACGTAATAGAATGGAAATAAGATTATGTATTCACAATACGAACCATGTTACTTTAGAGGACACATTGTATTTGTATTGTACTTAACATATTTTTGTACTCGCGCTAAGTAATGTTTCGAATCAACATAATTTTACGTGACATATCGGATAATAATCGATATGTTGACAACTTGGAACCTTATCGTGTGTACAGGTTTATATTAAGCAAATATACTATATTTTAGCATTCCGAAAATGTGAACGAATTTGGCATCTACGTAGTGTACGGTTTGACAATCGATGGCTACTTATGCCTATAATAATTTATGTTTAAGTTAATTTGAAACTAAGACAATTATATTTTGTCAATCGGTTACTAGGCTCCAATTGCATTAAAAATCAGTCCTATTTTATGCTCATAGAGTTATGGCCATTCGTATTATATTTACTTCTGGATAAAAATTCTTTGGTGATTTAAAAAAAAGTTTCTGAAAATAGATTATTGATTTTGTATTATGCGTGAAGCAAATAAAGGATTTGGTTTTATGTAATAATGTAAATTTTTTTCTACGAAAATACTTTGTTGGGATGTACCTAAATAAGATTCGTTGGTGTTTTCAATGTAAACAATCGATTGGGAATTTAATATAGATTTTTCTACTTCAGATACGGATGACAACATTTCTGAACTTATTAAGCTTTGTAACATGATATACGTGATAAATAATATTATATATATACTATTTGAAATTTATATTTTCCAAAGAAATAATTCTTTGTTATATGAATAATTTTCATGAACTATTATATTATATTTCAAAATTATGAGCTATTAGACATTATTAGCTATCTAACCTAACCTAACCTAAAATGTAAAAAAAAAATTATTTTTTCCATATTCATATTGTTAAATAAATATCTGGGAAATATGTAGAATAGAATGGTTAATGGTTGGTAAGATGAAATTTCGAATACACACTAGACAGAAATGAAATAAATAAAATAAGACAAAAAAAAAAAAACATGCAAATTATTATTTGAAATGGAGTTGTTGTCTGTTTTCAACAATCCATCTTGGATTGTTGAAAACAAATAACAACTCTCATTAAGCATCGGTTGAATCATTTCTATATTATTAATGATCAATGCATCTCCACTGCTCTTCTTTTATTATTCTTTTGTGGTCCAAAATGTTCAATAGGTAAACGGATAATCAAAAGTCCATACGTAATATGTTAATATATCTTTCCTCATATAAATTTAAGATAGCCAATAATAATATCATATTAAATGGAATGAATTATCATTAAGTTTTTAGCGTAAGTACGGATTTTATTTAACAACATTTTGTATTGCATGAAAAACAAGTAGGTTATACATAAATAAATGTATTACTCGTAATTCATTTTAACCACGTACAGTTTTAAAAAGTTTACTTTTATAATGTAATTAGAACAAGAAATAGTAAAGAACACTAGGAAATTATAAAAAATACAAGCAGAATAATTGTATTATATATTATGTATTCCTTAAGAATTAAATAAAACTACAAAATTGTTTTAAATCTAATTTTATAGTTTGTAAAAAGTACAATATTTCTAATATATTTTAATTAGTTATATTATACAAACCATGGTTTTCCAAAAATAGAATGTCATTTTACCGCTGTAGAAATGATTTAGACAAGTTGAAATCCGAATTATAGTTTTAAAAGAGATAAATCATTAATTTTAAAATTAGCGTTGTTCCTTATATACTTTTTGTATTCTTTGTTATTTATTATACACGCTTGATGTATAAGAAACCAAAGTATTTAAAGTTGTAAAATTTGGCACATTGGTTGGTATACATACGATTCTTTGAGATAGGCGATTGTATGTCATCCAAACAAAAACAAAGCCCTGTAACAAAAAACTAAAGCACCTATCTGTTCTTAAAGAAAATAATATAAGTTTCCAAAGGATGGTAAAGTTTTAAACTTTAGTATGTATAACTACATTAATGCAATTGAAAAGGTACTTAGCTAAAATATATTCCAACGATAAGACGTGTTTTTTTTTGTTTCATATAGAATTACGATCGTATAATAAATATTGTACTATAAAAAAATATGATAGTTATTAAATAATAATGTTACTGATTTGATTGAAATCAATTTACTTTTTCTTTTTTTTGCTTACAAATAAATTATAATTATTAGTTCGGTAAGGTTACTATTACTGATGGCCTGACAATGATAATAATTTATCTCCACAACAATTTAAGATAAGAAAAACATTATTGTTTACGGTTTTATATTTCAATGAATTTTTTTTATATATTATATTATAAATTTTATAAATCAAATGTAGGTGATACACAGAAAAGTATAATATATAACAAATATTATATCTTAATTTTACAATCACACATGCCATTAAATTGTCTATATATTACGCCGTGTTAAAACTCTAAATGTAATTTCAAAAACATTTGTATGTATTATAAAAATTCTAGACTTTCAAAATGTGTAACATGGTAAAAAATATATACACGCGTTTTTATTTATTGAAAATTTATAATAATGACCTATATAATCAACACACCATTGGATACTCTGTGCAAAATAAAAAAAAAACATTATAAACTTTATACTTACAATAATAACAAAAAAATGGTAACTTTAATAGTATAGTTGATAGAACGTTTTGAATTTATTTTATTTGTAAATCGAATCGACCAAATTTAAAACGGGATAGTGGTAAGCATTTCAATCATTTTTATTCATGTAAATTTCTATTTTCATGTAAAAATTTTGTAGTCACACTATAATTTCACCGATATTAACCCTACCGTTTTACGAAAAATAATTGTCAATATGAACATAAGTATATTATTTATAGTGAATACTACTACTTTGAAAATAGTTAAAAAGATCAAAATAGACCAATAAAGTTTACAATCTATACCAACTACCATACCACTAATTTTATAGGATGTTCCGTAATCAAATTAGTATAAATATAATAGGATAATCTTTTTATTTAGTCTAAACTATCATATGCAAATTTCCGCAGTTTTCGTAAGGTCCGATACTCTTAATATTTTGCAAAATAATAATAATAATTTAATAAACGATCAATAAATAAAATCATTATCTAAATTTCTTTCCAAGCCATCTTCATTAGTTAATCAATCCCTTACTTATCTTACAGCTGTATTTCAAAATATTAGTATAACATAGTTTTGTATTTATTATGTTATATATATATAATCTTATTTAATATAATTATATATTAATTATATAATTTAATTTTAAATTAATAATTAACTTTACGTTAATTAGCTTGTCACATTATACATAAATGTAATTTTAATTTATTTTGTTTTATTTTATTACATACATTTATTATCAATAGAACACAGATTTTATATTATACCGGGTCATATTACTTATTGCCATACAAATAAATAAATAACATATTATCTATACTTATTTTAAATGTGCATTTGACTTGAGGTTAAACTAAAAGCTAGACAAAATTTGAAAAAATTAAAAACTTAATAATTCATGTTTGTATAAATATATGGAATTATATCTAGTGCATAACGAAAAAAAAAAATACTGATTCCGGTTCAGATGATGATTTAATGCGGCGACATATTTGAATCTGTAATCAAGAGGGAAAATTCGTTTAAAATAAAAACTTTTTGTATCGAAAAATGGTAATGAAAACGTCAACCGATGAGATGATGTACATATAAATTTATATGATTTATGTAAGTAATGTTGATTGTAAACTGCAGCAGCCCATCGTTCATTGTAGAATAGAACAAAAAGCCATGGACTGTGAAATGTTTTGACTTTAATACTTGATAATAAAGATAATCGAATCATATTCAATACGGTCAGTATGTATGGTACAGTGGGGTTTGATAAAGAAATTTTCTTTTTTTCTGCGTAAATGTGAAAGTATTCGTGAAACTAGTGACTGTAAAATACATTTAAATGACGTTTCCAAATTAAATCGGTGTTCAGAGAAAATAATTTGAATTAATTCGGGTATTTTTTTTATTTTTTTTTTACCTACCAAAAGACGGTCGAACTACTGTGGACAACCATATGTTTTGTCTTATAATAATATTATAAGACATAATATTTTGGCAGCTCATTAAGCCCAATGTCTTTCTGAGTAAAACAATTTTATTAATAGCTAAAATTATATTTGAATCCAAATAATTTAATACTGTATGTACTCGAATGACGTGATATTATTACGCGGATAATATGAATAAACAAACGCAGTAGGTATATTTCATGTTATTTATTTATGTAAAGTAAAAATCATCCACAACAAACGGTAATGCTGATAATCTGTATAGTTTTAATACCTCAGTTCGAGCTAATCTAATGAATGTAAATATTAATATTGATTTGAACATACACTAATTATAACCTGTATTATGTGACATATTCTGCGCTGTGAAACAAAAGTCAATCCAAAAAGAAATTTTTAGCAGTTTTTAGTTTGGAAATATAAAATATTATACTATCACTATATGTTGATACTCCAATACATTTATAGTTTAATATAATTTAAGTATTAATTTTATCTTACGTTATTTCTTGATTATAATATTGAGATTATTTTATAATTAATAATAAAATATTTTGAATTATACCAACACAATGAAGAAAAGAAATACGAGTATATTTTGTACATAAATATATATATTTAAATTTTTATTTCAAAAACTATTTTATGAACAATAAAACTTAAATGAAGTTTGTTTTCAAAATAATCGTAGGTTTCTAAAATTAAAATAGTATTGGTAGTAAAATACTTATTATGTTTATTTCTTTAATCAATTTTTATTTAAATGATTTAATATTATTTTCATATGCATATTTTAATAGCATGTATTTTATTTGATGTTTTGTTGAACTTTAATAGGTACTAAATTGATTTTCATTAAAATTGGTGCAAAGTAATTGTTCCCAGTAAATTGTATACTTTGAAAATTTTATTAATGGCTATAAATTGAATTAATGCTTTTCCAAAACGGAAAGCATAGGAATAAAACCCCTAACAGCAAGTAAATTTGTATTTTAATGGTTTCAAATATTTCCAACGGATTACCGAATATTAAAGCAGGTGTCCTTAATGGTTGTTGTAATTCTGAATATCAATGATATGAATATTTGCTTAAATACGCGGTATTGACCATATTTATACTAGAAAGGCATATGTTGGGCGTTATGTACAACCAAAATACTGGTACAATTATGCATCGTAAATTTTCAGAATTTTATTGGTGTAAATATTCCAATATGACGTTTAAATAATGATGAATTCTATAATAAATCGTATATTACATTAAAACCTTATGCTACTTTACGGATGATATAATATACATTTTCTCCAATATGAACAAAATTTTAATTTTAAAAATATAAAAATCCATAACGTTATCTTCTATATTCTCATATCTAATAATTAAAGTTTTTATTTTTTTTTTATATAGTTTCAACAAACATAAAATCACACATTTAAACAGAAATTTATAAATATGTTTCATTTATGCAGTGAATATTTATTATATATATATTTATCATTTAATTTTAAAATTGAAAAATAAAATGTTATCATAAAAAAAAACTAATAATGAATAATTTTATTTTTTTGGAAACTTCAAATTCTCGGGAATTTAATTCCTTTTTCTTTTTATTTTAATGTCAATCCTTATACATTATTACTTTGTCATCTAACATATTTCGACATAAACTTTGGTTTTTAATTTCATTGTATATTCAATAACAATATTTACTAAATTAATATAATGTTAATGCTAAAGCCAGGTAATTTACGTAGCCTTATACTTCTGATACTCATTGATTTTATGTCTTACTTTACCAATGTTATTTTACTTACAAAATTTTATTGTGTCAATAGTTGTTTAAAAGTGTTTGTTAAACGCTAAACCAGTTTTACTTTACAATTATAATAATATTCCGGATCTTGCATATATATTGTACTTTATTTATTTTCATATATAAATAATTGATTTATTTATTTAAATATTTGTTTATTAAACCTTTAGTTTTTGAATATTTATAGAACATAGAAGGTTATAAATAATAACAGTTAATATATAATGTTCAAAGCTAAATTAGTTGTATGTTTTCTTATTGATATGAAACTAAAAATTGGTTATCATACATTCAACGAAATAATTGAATTATAATTTTTATTTTTAAATTCATTTCAATAAATATTTAACTGATATTATTATTATTCAAGAATAAGAAAGAAAAAAATCATAAAATTATGTTAATAGATTTGATTTTAATAATGATACAATTAAATATTTACTTTACATTCTGTTGAATTGCTCGTATGTTGGAGTATTCGAGTTTCATTATTTCCTAGAAAAATGATATTGTGATTCTATATAGGGTTTAAATTAATCAATATTCATAAATATAATGAAAACAAATGAATCCATTTTACCCAGGAAATTATTAAATGACGCCTGATACCTCCAAAAAATTAAGCAAAATTACAATTTAATGATAAAATATTGAAATTCCAATATGTATATAGAATATACATTTTCGTACATATACTAGCCAATCACTACAGACAATCGATGAAGCCAGTAATAATGTTAATGAACGTTATACTTTATAACGTTAAAAAAAAAATATATTTACCCTTTATTATTTAATTATTTTATTTATTTTATTATTAAATTTAAGTTGATATATTATAATTTTATTATTGGTTCAGTTTAAATTTTAAATTTGTGGAAAAAAAATCTATTAAAATAAAGCAAAATAAAACCACTTATATTATATTTCAATTAATTATAACATTAATTTACGTGTATTTTTACACTAATTTTGATGGTGTTGTTCATAAAAATTTAGTTGGTAAGGTACACTACTACTATGTTGCCTAAATAAGTAATTTTTATAGCCCTCTAATAAATGTAAATAAATTACAATTCTTTTTAACGTATTACATGCTTAGTTAATTTAAAAAATAATTGTTGGTTTTTTAAAATAAAATTTAGAGATTTATGTATTCGATTTCAGTGGGTATTTTCATATTAATTATAAAGTATGTTTTTTATTTTTTAATATTTTTAAGGTTATGATGGCTAAATATTTATTTAAATAAACTAATAAAAAGTTTTAAATCAAGAAAAAACCAAAAATTTGTAATGTATGCTCTATTTTTTTTTTTTTTTTTACTGAAAAATAACTATTATAAAAATGTACTGTATAACATGTATATAATCTAAACATTATTCAATTGTTTACAATTTTGATAAATTATTCATGTAAATTCAAATGAGAGTAAATACGAGTATTTAATTAAAAATGATTAAGTGTGTATTACAGTCGAGTCATGATAACTCGAAATTGAAGGGGGATAAAAATTCACTTTGAGATATATAAATTATTTATAGGAGAAGAATTTTTTAGGAGAATAAAACAATTCGAGTTATCACGTTAAGTTTTTCGAGTTATCGCGACTCGACTGTATAATTATTAGTATAACAATGGGGAGGATGGTGGTAGCTTACTCGTAGCTCTGCATACGTTAGTCCGCTAAAATCCACGAGATCAAGCAAACAACTAACGCATCAATACCACCACTAGGCGCTGATGCCCAGCATTTCAAATCATCATCAGCAAACGGCAATAATGCTAACCTAAAACGGTCCTTTTAAGGACCACTTGACACTTAATGTTGGTGAAGATCTTAGGATCTGTCATTTCAACATTGAAGGAATTTCTAAAGCGAAATGTGAAGTTTTAACCAAGATCATGAATTAAGAAAGAATAAATGTAATTGCCCTGCAAGAAACACACACGAAAGATGACAATAACCTTCCAAAAAAAAGGGCTACATCGCAGGATATATAGTAATTAAAGTGATACACCACAAGCAGTATGGCATAGCTACGTATGTTAAAGAAACATCAATGATACGATGATAGTTCACAAAGTCACCTCAGGAAATATCCAAGTACTATCCACGAAAATAGGTAGTATTACTGTAACGAACGTGTATAAACCTCCAAACAACAAATGGGAGAGTAATCCAATGAAAACCTTTTAACACCCAGCTATTTATGTGGGTGACTTTAACAGCCATAATATGGCGTGGGGCTATGAGGAAAATGAAGAAAACGGAGATATATTATATGAATGGATTGACACAATGAATCTGGAACTTGTCTTCAGTATAAAGGACAAGGGAATTTTTCGATCAGCAAGGTGGCTGAAGAAGTACTCGTACACACCAGATTCGAGCATAATATCGAAACCTCCAAATGATAGTGAAAAAATGGTATTGCGCCGCATTCTCATTAATTTTCCTCACAGCCAGCATCGACCGGTGGTCTTAGATTATGGCCTAAAAATACCAATAATTAGATCAATCCCAAAACCAAGATGGAATTTCAGGAAAGCCAACTGGACTGAATTCGCCAAGGAACTAGATCACCTAATATAATGGATCCCAGCAAAGGTAGAGTGCTATGAACGATTCGTGGGAACGATAAAATTAATAGCGAAAAAGCACATTCCTAGGGGCTTCAGGAAGCAGCTCATTCCAGGCTGTGACCAAACGTGTAATGAACTGCATGCGGAGTTTCAAAAGTCAAAAGATAATAACGAAGCGGATGAATTAATTAACAATTTAAACTCAAAAAGAAAATAAAGATGGCGTGAAAAGACAGAAAATCTAGACTTTACCCACTTTAGCCATAAAGCATGGAGCCTAATGAAAAAATTAGGCACCTCAAATAATACCACGAAAGGTCAGCATACCTTAAGACCAAATAGTGTAGCAACCAGATTAAAAAGCGTTGGAAAACTTTCAGTAGACAAAGAGCATAAACGATTAATAAAAACAGAATTAAGAAACCACAGGAAAATGCTAATACCGCATTCGACACTGAGCGCTGCTTTTACACAAAATTATGTATGCAACGCAATAAAGAAAACCAAAATAAACAAAGCTGCGGGCTTCAATGAGATATATTCTGAGTTTTTTAAATTCGCAGGACCGAGAACTCATACCTGGCTAACTATATTTTATAATGATATTATAGACACTGCAAAACTACCAAAACAATTTAAAAGAGCGAAAGTGATTGCGTTATTAAAACCCGGGAAAGACGGACACGAAGCCGCAGATTACCGTCCTATATCATTACTCAGCGTTACGTATAAGATATTAGAAAGAATAATACTAGAACCTGTACAACCATATATCGAAGACGTAATACCAATAGAGCAGGCTGGATTTAGGGAATACCGAGGATGTGAGGAGCAAGTGCTAGCGCTCACAACCATAATAGAGTCTGGATTCCAAAGGAAATTTAAAACTAGTGTAGCGTTCATCGATCTGTCAGCGGCCTTTTGAATAAGTTCGCCAAGGTCATCCCATGCAAGAAATTATTTACACTCCTAGATAGAATGCTCACGAACCGCCGCTTCGAAGTATTTCTGAGTAATAAGGAAAGCAATTGGCGCATAGTACTTAATGGTCTCCCATAGGGTTCGGTACTTGCCCCGACTCTTTTTAATTTATATATACATGACCTATCTGTTACGAAAGGGCTTAAGTTCTAATACGCGGACGACATTGCCATTGCTTATCAAAGCATTTATTTAGAGAATGGTGGGAAAGCACTTACTGAAGACCTGAGTACTATGAACAAATACTTCTCCAAATGGCACTTAAAACCAAACCCTGCCAAGACTGAAGTGACAAAACTGGAAAGAAAGTACGATCCAGAGTCAATCTAATTCAAAAACTCACCGGTACAGGATGGGGCGCCAACGCTAAAACATTGCGGACAGTAGCTCTGACACTAACATACAGTGCAGCTGAATACGGTGCCCAAGTGTGGTGCATAGTGCACATGTAAAAAAAGTCGACACACAATTGCATAGCGTAATGAAAGTGATTAGCGACACGGTAATGTCCACTCAGTTACAGTGGCTACCAGTTTTAACCAATATAGCTCCACCAGACCTACGAAAAAATCAAAAACTTATTAATACTATAAGCCGAAGATAGGTGGAACTCACTGCTACCCGAAAGATTAGAAGATATACCAACACTCAGACTAAAATCAAAGAAACCTCCTTGAAAGTCAGCTAAAGACCTAATAAGATCAAGATTTGAAACTAAAAAGTGCTGATGCGATGAATGGACCAACTCTACTATACCAATCAAAAACAAAAACCTGGTGCTAGACCCTAATCAAGGAGTTATGGGTATGGAACTGCCTAGACATGAGTGGTCTGTACTAAATCGTCTTCGAACAGGTCATGGCCGTTGTGCTGATACGATGTTTAAATGGCGACTCCAAGGCAGTCTAGCATGCGATTGTGGCAACGATAGACAAACCATAAATCACATTATAAAGGAATGTCAATTAAGGAAATTCAACCAGGGCATCGAAGGAATCCACGTGATAACATCGGAAGCAGTAAAGTGGATAAGGGAACTGGACGTACACCTGTAAGCTGTTACGCATCATTATATTATATTATATATTTATAAAACCTCAACCTTTTCAATCTAAATTTTAATTTAATTATGTTTTTATGTTTATATTTTATTTTATTGTTTAATTTGCTGTAAATGATTTGTCAAGCCATACGAATAAATAATAAAAGTATAATAATATATTAATTTCAAACAACTATTATAATATTGTTGAAAATCATTAAAATCAAATTTAGTTATAGGAAATGTAGTATTCGTAGTTTTGGGGAGATCTAAAGTCTCGTCTTATCTAGTCTATCCAGTCTCTGACCTCTGTTATGGTGTTTGTATTTTTATACTGTAATATTTTAAGTAGATAGAAACGCTTAGACTTATCATTGGTGTTCTAATTGGTCGAACTAAAAAGTTTGTATTAGATAATATTACGGTCACAAGTAAGCGATGATTTCAACACTCGGCAATATTCTACTGAGGTCAATCTAGTTATATGCTTTTGATCGAAACAACAGAGTTGTTAAAAATTAAACCGTATCACGAGCACTGTCCAGTTTAACATATGTATATGCAATCGTAGGGCAACCGACCAGTTGTTAAATGCCCATCTGCAATAATGGAACAATTTCAACTAATGTTTTGAACTTAAAAATATTAGATAATATCTAATGTGTTAAATCATTTTCATTTTCAATATTAAACATAATGATCGTACAACTAAAATTTGATAGTTTACATGTGATCGTATGCTGTATATTCAATCACCAGGACTTGTAATATTTTTTTTCACACAAATATATCAACTTTCAAGTCTGAACTGTAAAACTGAACAATATTTTAAATAAATTTATAGATGTATATAATTCAATAGTACATGGATTTTAAACTGTTCAATAACTGGAATGTTTACTTCAATATTCTCGTATTTTTTGATAAATCTGAAGTCGTGAACGGAACATACGAGAATTGAGGTTATGTTTCGAATCATGACGCAGTCACTGAAGTGGTCCGTCTCTGTAATTTCCAGGACATTGTCGTATCACCCTTTCACGGTCAAACGGACGGATAACTTTATCGAGATATTCGCTTTGGGTGATAAATACGTGTATGTATACGTACCTGCGGTATGCGTACAGTATCAGTAGCATGATGGTTGGCCTCACGTAAAACGGAATTTTGTACATTGTGAAACGTCTCGTTTACCCTGAAAATAAAAAATATAAAATACCGGATTTATTTAAATAAGATCGACGGTGACGGGTCACTATTCCGACTTCATAACATTATTATAATATCTATAATACACCATATGTGTATATCCGTATAACTAAGAGAACCCTAGTTCAATCCTTCGTCTTACCCCTCGTATGACGTTCAGCAGGTTTTTACATCAAGTGTTGTTAGTGTTATTGTTATTATTATTATTATGTATAGATTAACTTTATAAATTTATATATATATAGTCATGGGCGGCCGCAGGAAATTTATCAGGGGGGGGGGGCATAATGAAATCAAACATAAAAAAAATACATTAAAAAAAGTTTATTCCTTGTAAACTACAAATTGTGTTAGAATTATATGAAATCCAACACCAAAAAGAACATCAAAAAATATATTCCTTACAACCTTAAAAATTAGTTAAATAAAAACTGAAGTCTTCGTGGTTGTTCTATTGCAAACCTTGTTATTAACTGTTCAATTAATTTCTCTTTTCTTGTATCAACTCTTTCACGATGGACACTTAACATACATAGGCCATTTGATCCGTCTTCACCCGACGTAGATCGAAGCCAAGTTTTAACCCTTCGTTATGTGCTAAATGATCTTTCAGCTGCATAACTTGTAGCTGGCAAAGACAGAAAAACTTCTAATGCAATTGTAATGCCAGGGAATAATATTTTGCTGTGTTATCTATTATGTATTATCTATCTGTCTATCTATCTAGTAAATCTATTATGTCCATACTTTGGCAGTCTTTTTTTTGCCTTAAACTATACCAACTTTCACTTTCAGCTAACAAATTTTCTATAAAAATTATAAATATTAGTTATGCTGTCAGTGTACTCTTGTTTTTTCATTTTTATAAATAATGTTAGATAAAGGTATTGTAGTGAAAAAGCAACACTATCACTTTATTCAAATCTTTCTTTAATACACTGAATTATAGAATCTAGATAAGGTAGAAAAATTGATACTCGATAATAGTCTTTGGGTGATTCATAAGAATAATTTTTTCTGTGTGATTGTTTTCCAGTTATTCTGGGACAAGTAATAGTGATTTCAAAATCATCTGCTATAGATTTGGCATCAGTAAATAATAAACCAAAGATTTCATTTGCATTTGTTCTATTGTCTTCAAACATTTTTATCAGTTCCTCTACATGTTCCCAAACTTTATAAAGCTCCATTGATACACCTTGTAAAATATTTGTAACCGGTTCTAAGATAGCGCTGTATTTTGCGATTATTTCATAGTAATTATAAATGAAAAATTTGAGGTTGAAGAGTATAGACATAGTACACGTTGTCTTGATTTCGAATTTATAAGACCATTAATAGACAAAGATTGAAGGCTTTGAATTATAGCAATAAAATTTTCAGAAAATAGCCTAATACTCTTATACTTTGAAGACCAGCGTGTTTCGCAAAAAAGTGGTATATTAGGTATAAGATTTCTTCGAAGAGTACTTTCGCGATAAAATTTTATAATTTCTTTTATTGTACCAATAATATTACGAACAACCATGATTTTGTTTAGATCGTTAATTACTAAATTTAATCGGTGACTAGCACAATGGAAATATAAAGCTTTATTATATCGGTCACGAATTAATTTAGCAACGCCGCCTACTTTTCCAGCCATTGTAGCACAGCCGTCATAACCTTGTCCACAAAATTTACTTAAATTAAGGCCACTATCTTCCATAAATGATAAAATTTTAGTAGCAACTGATTCTGCGTCTAATTTATCTAATGGTAAAAAGCCAAGGAATTCTTCTCGAATCTTTGACTGTTTATCTAAAAATCTAATTAAAATTGTTAGCTGCTCAACACCAGAAATATATGATGATTCGTCAGCAATAATGGAAAACGCATTTGCGGCATTAGCTTCATATACTATTTCTTCTTTTAATATTTTTTCACACAATGTAATTAATTCATTTTGAGTTCTATGGGATGCATATTTAGCATTTCCCACATTAGTTAAAAAATGATCTTTCAATATCTCATCGCCAGATTCAATACGAAAATTCAAAAGATCATGAAAAACAGCAGAATCTGATTTTTTCCCTCGTAAGGGAAGGTTGTGAGTTCCACAAAACAAAATAGTTGATATAATAGGTTTTAATTTTAGCCTATTAGTTTCTATTTCTTTGTGCAATCCAGAATTTACTTGTTCAATAACACTAACTTTTTTACAATTCATAATATCCATAAAATCTTTTGCTCTTGACATTGATTCAGTGTGCCAATTTGAAGACAAATGTATTTTAGAAGATGCATGAAAATTATTATACTTAGTAAAAGGTTTTATTTTAAATCCACCTTGTACATCTCTATAAATTGATGGCTTGAACAACACACATATTCTACAAAAAGCTCCTTTCACACCCTCAAGAGCTGAATATGTCAACCATGAACCATTTTCGTGCAACCATTGATGTCTAAATGCTCGAGTTCTTCCTGATTTCAAATTACTTTTAAAGTCATCATAAGTAGTATTCGGTATCCAAGGATTACGTAAAAGTTCATGTTTTAAACAATCGTCAATATTTTCGATATTCAAATAATTTCCAATATCTTTTTCTTAGGTTAAGATTATAAGACCACGGTTATTTTTTGTATTCATGGTAACCAAAGCACTTTCAACTACACACAATTCTGATGACTCCATATTGACTGTACTATTATTTATTCCAATTGAAGTAGAGCCAATAGAGGCTTCATTAAAGAATCACAAAGCTATGTGTGCGTGGTGCGTCGATCGTCATAAGAGGTATACACACTAGGCAATTAATATCAATTCACAGAATTGAAACGTATTTAATTTTGCGCGATTAATGTAATACGAATTATTTTGTAGGTATGCCTTATAATATATTGTTATTACGATCAACAATATCACATGGCACACACTGAAGTAAAAATATCGATAAAATGTTGATAAATCAAAATAAAAGTTAAAATATTCAACATTCTATTGAATTGCAGGGGGGGGGCAAATGCCCCCTCATACCCCCCTCCCCCCTCTCCGGGCACCATGTATATAGTAAAACATTTAGAATTTTAGATTTTTAATGCTATTTATTCAGTTTTAATGCGCTTTCAAACATGTTTCATTTGGTTTATTTAAAATTTTCAAAAAATTTAAAATTTAAATTGTGAAAAACTATTTTCCGTTAATTTCTTTTTTTTTTTTTTTGCAAATTACTCAATTTATAGTAATTATTTGATAAATATTGGTTTTTTGAACTTTCAATGGAATAAATATTTTTTTTTTCAAACATTACAGAACTTGCAAGTATAACACAAAATGCAGAACCTACACAATATTAATACCCTCGTAACGTTAAACTAATGCGTACGGGTTACCCTGGTATTTTATCAGTATTCTATAAAGTTGGAGAAGTACTCATCTTTTTTTTTTTTTTGAGTCGAGTTCGAGTTCTAGTCTTAATTTGACAAAAATATTTTTGTACTTAAATACGAGTACTCAATTTTATTCGACTTCAATCGAGTACTCGAGTTTATTTCACTACTTAACTGAAAAATAAATGTTAAAATTAAATAACTGGCATCCAAAAATTTCCAATTGTAAATATAAAGAAAATTTATATTAGTAAAACAGATTGTTATTGTTTTGATATTTTATTACCATAACGACATTTAATACGGATTAGTAACCACAATTTTTTTCTCGAGTACTTGATTTTTTTTTTTCCGAATACTTGACATTTTGTGTGTATTTGAGTTTTGAACTCTACTCGACTAGAAAGAATTAAAACTCAACTAGAGTCGAAATAAAAAAAAACAACAATGCTCGTCTAACTCTAGTATTCTAGAGTTATGATCATCAAAATATTTGAATACAATCCGAATTCCGATCGCTATTCACACATATACTGTTGCGATGCTGATGGTAAATTTAAGCATATAATCATGCTGTTCGAATCACATAAGTAGAAACCTTAGTATTTTTTTGATGTTTTCCTCTTTTCTCCCAGCACTATTTACAACGCATATAGTATTCTACGACAAGGCTTGCCGAGGTGTATGCGTGATTTACGGGTGAAAATTATATTTCGGGATAATCTATCATATTAATATTATAATATTATAGTTTTACATAGAGCGCGAACAAGTTGTGCCATATGTACAATGCGTTTGTACTTACGTCGCACAGTGGGAGGAATTGCATTTCTAGCTGGCCAAAAATTTAGCACCTATCAAACAAAGTTCGACACTCACAAATAAATATTTTTTTTATTGATTTAATATGCACAAACATTTTCTTACTTTAATTTTAATAACTTACTTCAATACTTATCTCGAGATAGATAACTGTTTAGAAAATACAGTTGAGGCAAGTAAACATTGAAATTATGAAGTTGGATAATATTACAAACAAAATAATTTTATTTTTTAACAATAAACATTTATGTAAGAAATTTAAAAAAAAAAATGCATTATTTTCAACTATTTAATTTATCTGATACTTAATCGGATAACAAAAAAATTAATAAAAATAAAAAATTCAGAATAACTACTACTTATTTCACTGTTACAAGTTTCTATTTCTTTCTGTTCTGAGCTTTCGATATCAAGTAAATTAATGGCTTCTGGAGGTAATTTAGTTTTTGATTTGTTAAGTTGTGTTCTTAAACTTGTAATTAATAGATCAGATGACACTAATAAGAAATTAAAAAGATATGTGTTTGTATAAATACATTATGATTTTCGAGAATGATGTACTCTGAATCGATTATAGTTTTTATTACTTGCTTCTTGGGCATCTTCCTTTGACTTTCCCTTGCCTCTAAAGTGGAATTATTTCGCTTATAATAATATTTTCAGGTTATCATCTATCTTTAACTAACTGAACTCTATCATACGAAGGATATATATCAGCCTCATGTTTTTTAGCACCTAATCTAGTTTTGTGATACGAATTTTTAGTCATGCGAGTATTAATGATAAATACTACATCCTTATCATCTGTTTAAGAACTATATTTATTTTTCGCTTCATTTTTATAAAATTTTCTCATCTTTATCACACGTTGATAAGAATACTCGGTTGCGTGGGAAACAAGATCGAATGCAGCACGTTTTTCTTCAACATACAATGTCAATTTTACTGCACAGATTCATTTATATGATGAAGTTATTTCTCTCAAGTTTTTTTATTTGTCTGCGCTTAGAACGATCACTTGACTTTAAAAAAGATTAACGTGTCCTATCAGAACTTGTAAAAGGTTCATACGATTCTTAACATTTTTTCAATAAAAGAATTTTAAATTCTAAATCCAATCACATCATTTTTTTTTAAAAAAATTTAGTCAAAAAGTGATTTGAGTCTAACTATTTCTTATTTAACTTACTACTAAATTCTTCAACTTTAATACATTAATCAAATTTCTCATTGCCTTCTAAACTCCCACTTTTCTCCCAGCCTATGAGTTTTATAAGTACTTATTGCGTTTCGTGATTCATAAGTACTTGATGCAAAAACATTATTTTTCAAAACTTCGAATAAACAGCGATTTTTTACGTTGCTTCTTTCATCTAAAAAAATATATTTATTTCAATAAGGGGCAAATTGGGGCAACTTATAAATGTCATATTTCAAAGTGTATATATATAAGCTTAAACTAAAAAAAATTTCACACTTCTAAGAGCCTCTAAAAAAATTGTCTATAAAATGAAAATTAAATAAATTTGAATTTCTTTAAATTCATGATATCTATGAATTTTTATTACGACATTTTAATTAATAAATAGTACTTAGAACAAATATAACTTAATTATTTCTATTGGTTAATCTATTTTTGATTTAGCAAAAAACAATTAGATTTTTACTTATAAAATAACGACAATGGACAAACTAAAATGAAAACTGCGAATAACAAGCGATTACCATATGATACGCTAAATTCAATAATCTTTCAGTATTTTACCTACTCCTATCAGTTCATTAATCAACAATTATTACATAATGTGATATATTTACCATCGTCATATCAGTGGCAACAAATATTCCTGGTTGTAATCGTTAATCACCATACCTAAATTTTCTATTTTTGGCCAGCTAGAAATGCAATTCCTCCCACTGTGCGTCGTTTTTCGGAGAATAATATATTACATAAGACTTTCGCTCCCAGCTGCCGTACTTTTCAAGTGACAAGAAAATAGAACTCTAAAAATATGGTGGTTGAATATTGTTTTCATCTAAGAGTGACTATTTTGATTTAATTTATTCTGTACCCCTACGGTCCGCGCTGTTTTCTGATATAGTTCGACGTCCCGTCCGTGGACATTGTACAATGATGGATCGTCGTGACACTACTTCATGGGGTTTCAACGCGCGTGAGATGATCGAGTGCCTCGGAGCACTATGGGTTTTACGTCGATCCTACCATTCGGAAATTGCATAGATCCCTCGCAAGACGTTCTGCAGTGTTCTGTCGACCACCGAGACTTGCGATCGATAACGATAGTTTGTACACGTGTGTCTATGAAGTTTTCATCACCATTCTCTTAAACCTATCCCCTTCTCACTACTACCGTAACTTTTGTTCATAATACACTCTACCACACACTCGTAGTTCTCTAAACATGAAATATCAACCTTAAATGAAAAATAAATAAATGAATATAGAACACGTAATAACAGATCAACTGAAAATAGTTGCTGGATGATGCTAATTCGTCATCGATTTGACGTCAGTAATAAATTAATTGACTATTCATTCACAAGCGATAATGTTTTTTATACTTTTATTTTTATTTCAACGAAATAACTACCTACTTGATGTAAAATGCTATATCGATTTACCAATGTGGACATTTACTTCTCGATAGTAAAATACTCAATAAAAACTGTTTCTCATCTTCAATATTATAAATAATTTTTTTATATCAATCTATTTCGTTTCGGAAAATTGTATTCATCTATAGGCTTAACTATAAACGTTTGATTCATGTTTGTGAAAGATTTTGAAAAAGCTTATAAATTCGTCTTTGATATTTAATAAAATAATATCTATAGTCCTTCATAGATAGAAAATTAAAACTTCATCATCAGGTACATTTTTTTTTTTTTTTAGAAATATATGCACAAAGATATAAGGCTGGCCATTAACAAATTAAAAAGTTAAGTTAAAAATTTAATTTAATTTTAACTTTTTATCTTAACTATTTACTTTTGGATTTTTATTAACTTAACTATTAATTTATTAAATGTATTTCTTAATTAACGCGAAATTAACAAATTAATTTTTCATTTTTAAAAATAAATTAAGTTAATTTATTTTGTTTTTAATTTTTATATTTCAACATTTCAGTCTATTTAGTTTTTATGCAAAAAATATTTACCGAGAATTGTTGAAAATGAAATATTTTATATATTTTTCAATCACTCAGTACTCTAAAGGAACACCCTCTATACTCGTACATATATCAGAAAATATTTTCTTATAAACGGTTTTATGTTATAAATTAATAAATTAATAATGTATATCTATATGAATAAATGTATATGTTAAAATATTATCCATACTAACTATTACAACTTATATTTTCATTTCTTATATAATTTTAAGGTAGTTTGTGTATAATGGGTATAAGCTATAAATATATAATTATTAAATGATATAAATTTAAGCTACTAAACTGATTTAAATATTTTAGTATTTTACTAAGTATTAAATACTTAAGTATCTATTTAATAAAATATTTTGTGATTATTAAACAATCAGTAATACTAATAATACTATATTATAAACGTACACACATAAATAATATTAATTCATTATTTTTAGCCTTCTAGGTATTAATTATTATTTATAATTCATAACTTATAAAGTTATAAAATAAGTCACTACTGTTCTTTTTTTAAAATGAAAACTTCGTTAGCTAACCTAACCTAACCGTGCGTGAAAAATAAGAGGGTCTACAATAAAATATGAATTATAAAATACGGTGAATGGGGAGGTGACAAAGGCCCAAGAGCCCATCTCTTAAATACGCCCCTGATTAGAGCAGTGATCTTTAATCGGTGGGTTGCAACCCAAATTAGGATCAAGCTTTTAAAATGAATGACGGTAAGTCATAATAATTATATAATATCTTATATTATGTATGTCATGTGCATTGGATAAAATAATTTTCGAGTTAACTCGAAACTATAGTATTTTGTATTCGTAAAAGATAAGAATGAATAGTCAATAAAGTAATAGTTTAGCGATAGCCCGACTTAATCCATAAAACTTATTTCCTTGTAATTTATTTATAAATTACATAGTGTAAAATTGAGCCTACAAAGAGTATATTGCGTGAAAATGGTGAAATATCGCAATGCTTTTTTATTATTGCATTTACTTTTTTTTTTTTTTTAATCGTTACTAATAAAAAAAATTAAATATTGCCAAAATACATTGAAAAATATAAATTTTGACTTTTTCAGTTAAATAAAAGCACTTTTACAATACATACATTAAGCAATTTTAACTTTATTTTTGGTTTTCATGGCTAACGAAACTGACATTGGTCGCGAAAAATATTTGGTAAGAAAAGTGGTTCACGAATCAAAAAGGTTGAAGATCACTGCGCCAGAGCATAGTGCATATCTAGTCCTTCCAAATATCTTTGGTGCAATTTTCAGTTAAATTATCTTCGCCATATTTAACGTACCTAGGCTTTTAACTGCAGTAGTTACGTGTATGGCCATATGTTTTACATATGTGGAATTGGGACACAGTGCATATGGTTTGTCGACAATCATAACAGAGTGAATTAATATATTAATGTTGAAGGTTTCTCGAAAATTTTCATTAAGATTCAATTTTAAATTCCATGTAGAACCGTGTTGAAAAAACGATGACAGTTTTTGATATTAATCAGGCTTGTGTCCGAGTGTCTTAATTCGGCCAGAGCATCTGAAATATCTATTAAGATTGTACCTATAGATAGAATGATGAAGATTTCTGATTACCACTTCGTACTGTCGTTTGCAGCTTAGCCGAAAAAATTGAAGTTCTACATTAATATACTGTAGGCTAAGTAGTCTCTAGTCCACACTATTATGCATGATGATGCAAGATTACAAGAAAATGTTTTAATACCCGTGAGTGTTTTTTTAAATTTTTTATTTGCTATTATTAATGAGTGATTACTTTCTTATTGAATATTTAGAAATTGGTAACGTTGTTTATTGACTTAAATCGCCGGTATTCAAGTGGGTTCAAGATTGACTTAAATTTAAGGTAATTGATTACACCCTACTGTGTTATTATTGGATAGGAATACTTCGGCTACAGTTTCACTGTCTGTCTTGACCAGTACAGGGAAGCGATTTGATGAACTAAATAATTTTTTTTCTCTGTGATTCTGTGATGAGCTGAAAAATGAGGACTAACGCTGTATTGATTTAATTGTATGTGATGATTGAGGCAGCGTCAGGTTAGTTCGGATCAACGCCTGGGTATAACGTTATAATATGAAAATCATATACGATTTACTTCGACATTGGTGAAAACAGCGTGTGATTAGTACATATGTGCCCATGGTGACAATTGGTTTCATACTATAATATTTTATTTTAAATGTATTAATTGCATTTGTTCATTCACATACAGTTAAAGCGATATATACTGCCGGTAGAGTACTTTAAATCTTTATCTAAAACAAAATGTTAGACTAAAATATATTATCTTTTCTAATGCCTTTTAATGTTTTATTTTTACATTTTTCGAAGTAAAATTTTTACACATCATTCATTAAAATGAATAGATATTTAATTGTTCAGACCCAAAAGAATGTGCCTAACAAAGGAATATTTTTTAGCAAATTATTGACTTTAAAGTTGAATTTCACTAACGGCAAACTTTAAATTATTTTTGTGGACTATGGTACCAAAAAATTAACTTATCTTAGAGCATAACGTATTATGTTATATTATTTGCATATTATAATTTATATTAGTTTACGAACACAGTAAATCTTAGATAAAATTAAAAAAATAAAATAAAAATAATGACATAAACTATATGAAATTAGTTTTTCGTTATGTACAGTAAAAGTAAATAATATGTACGAAAGATAAAATAATCTCGGTGAGAAATAATTTGACGCATAAAGATGAATAGCAATGTACGCTGGACGTAGACAACAACTAGCAGTACAAGAATCAAAAGTAATTAATGAAGCCATGGAATTATTCAAAACATTTAAATGTACAAACCATTCGGTTAACGTTGTGTTGATCGTTTCAATCGTTGCTTTGTTTCTTAAAAAATATTTCCATTTCTTGTGCACATGCTAAATAGTTAAAATATGCACCCTTCTGTTATTGCCCTGGAAGTGAAAACAACGAGAACGTTTACATTAACGCGTAAACATGTATTTAAACGTATAGATAATCCGAGAACAACGGAAGGGCTTGTACAGTTTTGGCATTCCATTTCAAGCAACTGACGGCACCATGTGACCTACAAAAAATATGAGTTGAATAACATTTAAAAAAACACGAAAATTAAATAAACGCTTTTGTATGATCGCGTGACTAAATACGGATGGAAACACGAGTACCTTATGGATTCAAAGACCGAACGATATGTTAAACAACCTTCGAGATGGAGTACATCTTCGCATGACACGTCGTATAATTATAGGAGATTAAAAGTTCAATAAATCGAACGTAACCACTTATACGAGAACACAATCGACCATCACGAGGAGTTGACTCAAAAACAAAAAAAATATAAAAATGAATTTCTACTACCCAGTTTAAAATAAAATTTAATAAAATATTTTTAACGAGTACACTCTCGTCGACGAAAGGACAATTTATTTTATTAATTTATACATAAATGAGAATTTACAAGTAATAGTGACAGATATGGGATGGGATGTGAATTCGTAAACTTAAATATCTTTCAATTAACAAAAAAAAGTAATCAGTACACATTTTTTTTTTTTTTTGTGCGAGCGTACACATTTTTAATGGGTCAATTTGATTGAATTAAGTCATGAGTTCTTACTAATATAAAATGTAAAACATAATTTTAGCGTTTATCATAATTTAAATTATAACGTTATGTAACTTTTGAGTATTCAACGTTTTCGTTTTACGTTATTTAAAATTAACATGTTAGGTAACTTTCACAATTTGCTTTATAACATTACAAAAAAAAAATAAGAGTTAGTAAATTTGCCCGACACTACATTTGCCTGATAATACATTTACCCAACACTATATTTGCTCGGCACTACGTTAGTCCGACAACCTCAATTTATATTATAAATAAATATGTGTCAAAAATTAATAAAAATTTCAATAAAATATTATATTATACCTGTTTTGTTATTTACAAATTAATGTTAAATTTTAAAATTATGCTATTATATAGGTACTATTATATTTGTATGCAAATAAATATTATTCTATTCTATTCCATATTATGCTATATTACCTTTGCGGATTCATTTTTAATAGTTCTAAAAATTGACTGAGTAATTTCTAGTACGATTTAGATTACGATTTAGATTTTATTATTTAGATTTACTTGGCAACACTTTAATTTGTATTGACGTTTTTAAAATACATTCTCATCATGGTATTGGAATTTGGTTATATATGATAATAATGTTTACAAAAATAAAAAAGTGCATTTATACCAGGTTTAAAATTGAGTGATTAGCACTTTAGGTCCATTAAATGTAAATTTTAAACAAGTAACACCATTTAAACACTAACATCACGACGAAACTTTATAGTTTATTGCGCAATTTGACATCAATGGTTGTGGTGCTATGGGGATCAGAAACTGAATTAATATAAAGATAATAATAATTGATTAATTAATTATTTATTTTATAATTAATAATTTATTAAGTATCATCAATATTATTACTATTATATATATATATATATATATATATATATATATATATATATATATATATATGTGGGGTGGTATCACTGATTACATCAAACCGAACCAAGGAAATGTTGTGACCGGTCTGATAAACACCAGTGATGTTTACATGACTGACGGGTGACGAGTGAGTGTGTTGTTTTTGTTGTCGTTGTGGCTAGTTTGTAATTCGTTGTTATTCGTCAGTTGTGTTAAAATATACTAAGTCTATTCGAGTTATGTTATTGTTTTACATTAACCCCATATATATATATATGTAAGGCTGGGCAAGTTTATGATATTTTTTAACTCGAGTGAAGTTAATTGAGTTCATGTTCCATTAAGTTAACAATTAAGTTAATTCATACATCAAATACATAAATTAAGTAAAAAAATATCATTAACTTAAATTAGCTTCAATCAATACATCAAGGTACTAAAAAAAAATAAAAAAAAATAAAATATTTACACAAGTATAACGATAAAATAAAAGTATAAATACAAAACATTATAATAAATATATAATATTATTTAACATTATTAGAATCAAAACAAATAAAACAATACAATGGACAGATTAATCAAAATACCAATTGAATCTCAATAAAATAGTCATCTCAAAATGTTTATCACTCATTGAATTTCTTCACTCATTCAATAGTATTTAATAATAGTAGTCTTATTTAATAACATCGATTATGGAATAATTCTAATAATAATTTATTCAATAATCAATGATAATATTTACCTATTTATGTAATATAGATTTACGGTCACTTTCCATGACAATGGTAATGTCAGTCATGGTAATTGTGCCCATAAATATTTCAAATGTAAAAAAATCAAAATCATTTAATGGAAGAAAAATAAAGATACAATGATTTATACAATATAATAATAATTACCTAATAAATACAAATGGGTTTATTTGATTTTGCTTACTAATTTAATATACTTTATATATATATATATATATATATATATATATATATATATATATAAATACGAGCATATTGTTAACCATTTTTTGTTATTTAATGATATCCTAAGTATTAAATTTTTCAATTTGTATTATGTTTGGTTTTGTGGTATTTTATTTTTTCTATTTGATTACGTTTAAAAATATCAACCCATTATTTTTTTTATATAACGTCATAATATTAACTTTATTATAACGTTTGCAAGCTCTGTTTCTAAATCGAATCTTCGCTTGACTTTGATCCACCCGAAAATAGATTACCATATAAAATTTAACTCATTACTTGGGAAAATGGGTAGCTCTAGGAATATGCAATCTTCTGTAACGGGCGATCAAAGATCAAGATACTATGACGACCAATGCACTTATGTACTCTAATAATGAAATATGTCTATTAAAGAGTACAACTAGAGTCCAAAAAGTATTTCAGACAACACATTTTGACGGTCCACCTGTGGTGATAAAAACCAGTGAGCAATTCTTTGAAACATTCGAACATCGGCGAAACGAATGAAGACTTGTATAACATTTGTCTCAAACATGGCAAAATAGTAGTATAGTAGTTTAAATTTAACTACAATGAATAAGATACAGAAAATTGCCGAAAATTTGAAATATAGTAAAATATTTTTAAGAAAGTGTAACGTGGTAATACCATGGATAGATTATTTATACTCATAAAGCCATATATATATTATTTACCTTGATTTTCACATGTATATATAAACACTATTTTAAACCAAATGGTAGAAAAATATATAATTAACTAAAGAGATTACGTTGATTGTGTATGGCATTTTCAGATGCATTGTCTTTATTTACGTTGAGTAAAAAGATACTTCGATTTATATTTTAGAAAAATACTTATGTACAAACTTATTTACGGGATGACTGGAGAGGTTACGTCAAGTTATGGTACGTACCGTTACGGTACGTCAGGGGAAAATATTAATCGACGTTTGTTTAAATAAATATACAAAGGAAACATTTTCTATTATATCTGCAAGCCCGTGCTTGCATTTTGTTTTTAATCTTATTTAATTATTTCAATCAAACTTATTTTTATTATTTATTTATTTATTTTATAAGAAATATAAGATCTATTTGAGTAAATAAATAATTTATGGGAGGCAAATTCAGGAATAAGAAGTGACTCATTAAAATAATACTCAACTTGAGAGCAGATTAAAAATATTTAATCTATGACTAGTTAGAGAACGAAGAAAGAAATAAGAACAAAGTAAAAAGGACGGTAATAAATCAAATACGCTTATTAGAGCTGAAGGTCTCTACACCATGTATATTTTAGTCGACAACGAGGATCATCGGGCAGTGTTAGCGTTTCTGATGAGTGGGCTTTTGTGGTTACCTAGGAATGAAAAAAATGAAAAAAACTACTTGTAAATAACTACTGATTTTTCTTATTAACAAACTGAAATAATAAAATGGATTGAAGTGTCTACCACAAATCCGAATTATTTGGAAATTTTTATTGAGTATATTAAATCAATTATGATCAATAATTAGACAATATATATAAACGAATTGAATTTTTATATTAAATATATCTTTATCATTTTTATTATGTATTTATCGTATTATCTATAACATACATAGGTTAAAATGTGATGTCAGTTAAATATCATTTGGTGCATTTGGTCAATTGTGTTTAGTGCGTGCAGTTATGATGTTTCGTGTTCGTAAAGATTTATGGATATTAGAAATTCTCGACAGTATCAAATTAAAGCCACTAGGTTGTAGTACTCGTCAGATTTCAGAAATTGTAGGAGTACTGAAATTAACAATCGTACAGATTCAACTTTAAGAACAGTTTTTACAAGAACTCTTGGCCAAATGACATCCCGGAAAACTATGGGAGGCTAAGAAATCTTTGGAAATTTTATGAATATGTTTTCTTTAATGAGGGAAGCCCTATAGGTCCTTGGGGATGCTTATTCAGTCTTCATTAATAAACAATCAATAATAGGTAAAAAAATATAAATATTTATACATTTACATATTATGTACTTTTATAAACAAGTGGTGTATACCATGTTTTTAATTTTGTATTAGTAAATAATTTCTATAATATGAGTATTTAATAAATAAAGTATAAAATCAGTTATCGGCAAATTGATAAATTTTCATATTTTTTTTATTTTGGATTATTGGGACGAAATAACATACATTTGTCCCAATAAAACAGAGTCGACTGCATTTATTTTTAGTTTTATATAAAATGTTCACAGGGATCTTATTTTCTGTAGGTAGTAAATTTTAAATTATAATTTAATTCTGAAGCTGACATATTGCTATAGATTATTATGAATAGTTAACAATCCTTAAAACTCAAATCGTTTGTTTTTATCAAAAGGTAAATTAAAATTGAACAGATTTTGATTAATTTACAATTTGTTTTAATTGCTCAATAACATGTAATAACATGAATTTTCTATATACTTGTGTAGTACAATGTAAATATGGCGTCCCACTTAAAAAGTGACACAACTGAAAATATTTATTGGGATATGCCACTTTTGATAATATTGTTTCATTTCAATTTTTATATTATAAAAAGTGATATTTGTGCCATCTGTTGATAAAAAATAGGAATACACTTTTAACTTTTTGTGTACAATACAAATATATCAAATATGATTTTTATACAGCAACTATCATAATAAACTGGAAAATCGCAATTTTTGAGTTTTGTCACTTTTTAAGCGAGGGTGCGATATGCATATATTACTATACTAACTATGTAAAAAAAAAAAAAAAATCAATTCGATAAAAACAATCCATTTAAAATTTATTTTGATAAAACCCTAATTCTTATTTATATGGTTAATTAATATATTAAAAATGTATACAAATTAAGCCAACACTTATTATATGTTTTAGCAGGAAAGTGTTCCATTAAACTATAAATTTACAGTAAAGAATTCTCTATACAAATTTCTATACAAAATATATCTAAATACACACTAAAAATCTCTATACTATGATTTTTTTTTATTTTTAGTTTAATTTTATTTTAATACCTTCTGGAATGAAATAAGCAGATATTTTAATAAGAATAAAAATTATACATAGTGTAATATAAGGTATAACATTTAACGAGATAATCTTTATTAAACTATCGATATGTAATGACCGCAGTGGATCATTACAAAAGTCAAAATGTTTAACTTTCATGCAGGAATTTATCATATGATTTATCAAACTATTTAATAAATAATTTTGATTATTTATAGTCATATGGAAGGTAGGAGACTCTGGTATCAAAATATTGAACTTCCCACTTAATTTTTTTCTAATTATTCCGGATTTATAATTACCTATTCCATTAATAAGCTTGTTAATAGATCTTATATAACCCATTAAACTATACTATTATATTAGATGTAGTATTACATTAAGTCTTACATTTTTAAATCTATCAATCCATACTACATTACGCACCAGAAGTATTCAATGAACGTTATAACATTAATTACTAGTTTACCCATTGACAAAAACTAATAAATCAATTAACATTTATATAAACACAAAATTAAATGTATTATTATTCAAATGTATTGCATTAATTTTGAACTACTTGAATACATAACTTTCTGCAAGTTCAAAATTAGTTTAACATTTCTGCCTCCATTTTAGTGTTGTGGACGGATGTGAAATTTGATTGAAATAACCAATGGTGGGTGAGAAATTCGTTGCCTAATTTTGTATGTTAATTAATACCAAAATGTATTTAATGTATTTTTTGGAAGTTAAAAATTGTAAACTAAATTAATATATTATGTGCACATTACATATGGTTTTAAATTGTCAACGGCAGATCCTTGCAAAAAAACTAACCTGAGAGGCTCACGTATTGTAATAAAATATGATGACTTCATCGATTAACAATCTCATGCCTGATATTGAAGACTTTGACGTAGGAGCATACATTTTATGAAAAAATAAATTAAAGAATCTGTATTATTTACGACATTGAAAATTCAACTCGTGATTACACGGGTATTTTTCTCTTCAGGTTCGGCCACTGGTTGGTTTTGAATTCATCACTATGATGAGTGTAATTATAAAGCTAATTATGTGCAATTTGAACTTATAAACTTATGTATAAAACGGAAAATCAAAAAAATTTATATTTCTAATGAAATAATTAAATATCTCTCAATATATTAATTGGATATATATTATTTCACCTATTTTGCAATTTGGCCATAAAATAATACAGTATGCTAAAAACAGATATTCAGCATTTAATTTTGGCCTTTTAAAATTTAAATCTGGATATATATGATTTAAACTTCAGTGTTACACTCTAATTTCAAAATGTTGATGCAATTTGAATAATTTTTACTAACCGATTAAAAGCCATGCTTACATTTCTTTCAGATATTAAATATATATTTTCTAGTGGTATTGACAGGAATTCAATTTTAGCTGTAGAATTAATAAAATGAAAATATGTACTATGGAAGTCAAGTAATATTGTAATATTCGATAAATACCTATAATAATAAGCATTCAATAAAGTGCTTATGAAAATATTGCAAATTAAATTAATAATATTTTGTGAGCGTATCAGTAACAATCAAAATCAGTAGTGTAACGTAATATATTATGCGTAAGAGCACAGGTTGATATTTTAACTATCTATTTATGTAATATAAACTCAACTATAAAACTATCAAAAATAAGCATTATAGCAGTCGATTAAAAATTAGAATAGAATTTTATGAAAACGTATATATATATATATATATATATATATTATTCATATACTAGATATTAGATGAAAAGATATTTCTCTTCCAGTTTTTACAGTTTACATTATGGATTATACTGATTACATATTGTTAAAAGTATTTGAATAAACTGGCTCGAAATAATACTTAATTACAAACGTACATATTTACTATTTAAATGTTTACTTGTGCGAGCTTTTCCAACAATTGTTGGAAGTAAAATTATCGTACATTCATTGTATCACGTGATTGTAGTTGTGATTTAATCGCGTACACAATTAAGTGCTTCGCAAAGAAAAATAATAGTGTCAAAAAATGGAAAAATGCACCTATACAAAAGCATGTTAACTTCTTTAACTAATATGCCACTAATACATGCAAGAATATGCTTATAACCAAATCATACGTTTTTATAGGAGATTAATTCTATCATTATCAAAATGCTGAACGTAGAAGAATTTCAAGTAAAATAGTTGCAATGTTTTCGTTAGATCAAATCCAGTGGACTCTCGCTGATATTCGGACGAGTTAAAATAGTTCACTATGAAGTGATTCAGATTAGAAATCTACTCGTGATAATATTATCTTAATCGATTACACTCGACTAGATTAACCCGTTATTCAACTGGGTCTGTTTTAAATAATAATAATACGATACTGTAATCTGTTTCAATCGATTTTCAACGGTCAATTGTCGAGCATCATATTCGACCGTAAAAGTCACGTTATTTTCAAACGTAACCGTTGAGCGTACAAGTTAAGAATTTTACACGACAATAACGTAAAATTGAAATCATCTATTTTCAAAAGAACGAACTTCTATTATTAAATAGCTGAAAGTAAAAATATTCCGGCAGTCTATTTCAGTAGTGAATGCAACGTTTTGAGACCAATAAATCTCAAGAGCTGTCCATGTTACAAGTAAAAAAAAAAAAACTTAAATTTGTAAAATATAATTTTTATGTCTTACGATAGAAGTATGTTATAAACATACGTTAAACCATGTAATGAAAAAATTTAAATAATAGCTACAGGGAATGGATAAAATCCTATAATTAGTTGTGTTAGCACGACAAGTAATCATTGGTCGTAAAAAATTTCCTTGTGTTATTTAGACCAGAAAATGAAAACGTGACAGCCGCGTTTACATAATAACGAATTATATTATTTAATATAATATAATGTCTTGGTAACATTAACATAAATTTCAATGAGTATGTATACGGAGTGAACTTATAATTGAATCTTATGCTAACATTTTTCCGAGATATACACTCATTAATTCGTGTTTTACGTTATTCCTTTAGGGACGACTGACTGCAATATTTTAATAAAACAATCATACGTTTTTACTTGTCTTAAATTTAATGCCACTGATGTTTTCTGAAAATAAATTAATAAATTCCCATTGAAAACATTCGGTATCTATTTTATTATTAAAACTTTAATTCATACATAACGTCTGTATGCAAATACAGTCATAATAATAACATAGGAACTTAATCATTACCGATGTCTCAAAACTAAAATACAACTATTTAGTAATGAATATGTATTCATTAGCTATAATTTAACTAGTTAATACGAAGATAATTTTATGTTGAATTCTGACATTCTGGGTGCATTTTCAATTAACATTACGAAACAAATTAATAAATAAAATAATACTTTTCTATAATATTGTGAAGATCTAAATTATTTTTAAAAATGTTGGTAATATTTGCTACTTCTATCTTATATTAAAATTGTATTTTTATTTTTTTTTTTTTTTTGGTTGATTTGAATAATATTTATGACAAATATATATATATATATATATATAAATATTTAAAAACCATTATTTCTATAAAATCTTGTTATTTACAAATATATAATTCTAAACCTTATTGCTCATATTAAGTAAATTCAATGTAAGTTAGTTATTTTTTTTAAAATAATTCGGTTAGATTAGAAAATGAGTATGCTCTAAAACAGTACTATGACAACAATTAGCAATTAGTTCAATATTTAATTTGAAATTATTTATTACTATTTTTTTTTTACATTTTAATACGAAATTTTGTTATGTAACCAATCGATAAGACCTCATAGAGTTTTGTTGATGTGAAAAGGCGTGTGTCACGAGAGTTTGATTTATATTTACAATAATTAAAGTATGATTCCTTTTAGCAATCACTATAATTTTGCAAATCAATACTTTTCCATATAACCCGGATGAATTTGAATGACATAAAATACGTATGTGTACCAATTATGTACGTTGGGGTATTATTCTCCAGTCCAGACGTCTCCAACTTACGCGGTACCGGTGCAAGGGGTGTGCAGAAAATGCAATCGCACAGGATCTCGTACTTTTGGATCGGCTCTTGGGCCGTGTGGTTCTATTTTATAGTATATTTAGATCCGAGGCTTCGCGTTTATAATTTGCACAGAACCTCGCAAATCATAGCGCCAGCACTGAACCTACGGCCTGCCGAGCAATTTAATGTTTTGAAAATAACATAAGTTTTCATTGTTTTTAATTAATTTGTTCATTTTTTTTCTATTGGTATTATTTATGAATTTAATTAACTAATCATAGAATACATATATAAGAATCTAATAATTGAAAAACCCATCGATCACAATTATCAGAATTAGGGTGTACTTTAGTGGTGGAGAACTATCGATAATCACTACTATCGTAAGGCATCTTAAGTTTGTAGGCTACAATAACGATAGTTTTCGATAGTCAATATCACTATCAATAATTTAAAATTTCAATTGATGTTGAGATTATAATAGTCTTATTAGTTTTATCTTGTTAAGTGGGTTTTTATTTTGGTGTGGAGGTGTGCACCGTATACTAGTAAGGTAAATCACTTATATACAGGAGGTGAATGTTCATCCACCACCAACAAAAATAGTCCAGGCATTATAAGATTAACAATTATTATTTTAAAATATTACATCTCTCTTATTCTTATCCATGTCAGCTCTTCTAGGGCTCTCTGCATCATTCTCTCATACTAGTAAAAGATTAAATCCATCTAAACCGTTTTTATCCAAACAATAACATATTTTTGACTATTTTTGTCAGAAATTCTATACTGTTAAAATTACTAATTTCATAATCATCTGAAACTATGTTTTATGAAAACTTTTTCGATTATGATCACATCCGACTCTTTGTTAAAACATACATCTCACTGTACACAAAACTCATACCAAAATATTACCCCTTTACATGAGTGAACCAACTTGCAAAAATAATTTAATCTATTCTAACCTTTATATGTTAACCAATCTTTTGAACATTCGTCCATTAGTATAGATACAAACCTGGTAAAGTTAATGGCCTATTCTTCTATCTCACAGCAAAAAATCCTAACCTTTACTTCTCTAAGCACTTAATCATAAGTCATGATCTGTCCTGAAGAACGGAAGAACAAAGTTATTGGCAAATTCTGACGAGTAACAACTAATTTCTATTAGGAACGCATTAGTCAACGGACGGTGACGTAATTACCGGTCGGCCGAGCACTTGCAACTCTTTTAGGTCAAAATAAAATTGTATTTTTCAATAATATTATACCTACGTAGGTCAGTCGGCTGAAATACGATTGAGCACGATTGATCTTTTTTGAAACCTTATTGAGCACGGTTGCAAATAATAGGAACCAAAAAAGAATCAAAAAACCACACGATTGAGCACGAAAATGGGTGCGAAGTCGCCGCTTTGTACCGTAGAATATTATTCAGTGCATCGTAATACTGCATGCAAGATTTTTTTAAAATTATTTTGTAATTCAATTTTAGATCTGTGACGATTATTTCATAATTTAAAATGTATACTGCTCAGGTTTCCTAAAAGAAATAACTCTCCAATAGAAAAACGACAAGACACCTTTTTTTTTTCGCATTTTTTATATTGTTGGTACATAGTGCGTCCATATTATTATTACAAAATAAAATACATTTGAATATAATTACATATAATTAAAAATCTTTTATTGGATTTTAAAAACATGTTATAATTGCATATTTTTTTTTGTGTGTTGTGTTCTATTCATTTTAATGTACTTTAAAAAAACGCGCAGTAAAATTACGGCGTGGTAAAATGTCGCGCAGTAAAATAACGCTAATGTGTTACCAGCCTAATAGTTTTCAATCTGACAAAGTTGTACACCGAGTACATTGTTTTTTACCATGCTCAATCGGGTCATCATAAAAGTTGGCCGATAATGACCGTGCTAAATCGGGTATCACCGGGTCAGTCACTCCGGAAACATATTTGTTTGCATACCAAAATTATGTGAGCCAATAGAATTTTCTTTTTTATTTCAACATATACAAGTAACATTAACCTGTTATTCAACACACCACTTGTACATTTTGATACGCACCGTTCGTCATCTACAGTGAATAACAATGGTCGGGTATAGAATCGGTCTGTTGCCAAAATGTTTATAAATATTTCAAGGAAGTATAAAAAATCTCAGCCTAATACAAATGAATTGCTAACTTATTTCATAACACGAGACGGCACTTGGAAGAGTCTGTGATCCGTTTCAAAAGATCAAGGAATTTAATTTTAAATGGTCCCGAATTCATGAAATGACAGTGTTTTATATATATATATATAGTTTCGAGAATTGTATCCTCCCTTTTTTAATCAATTCATATCGTTCAAGGTTTAAGTTTTTAAATTGCGATTATCTAATTATCCACTAGCGCGATGATTAATAAATTATGATTTATTTCTTGGAAAAAAAAATCATGTTTGAATTTCAATTATGTATCTATGTAATGAACCATTAGTGTTCATAATTTAAGTCGGAGCGATTAATAATATTTATCAGGCGTTTGAAAATAATAATTTTCTTTTTTATTCGTTTCCTCAATTAATGCAATTAATATATTTTTTCTCCGTCTCCGTGGTATTAAATAATATTTAATCTTTTATCTATGGATATATCCATAGAAAATGTGAACACTACAATTAAAACGAATTCCGGTTTCGTTTACACTGTTAGAATCGATACACCGTAAGAGAATATATTGTAATATACTCTCAGTATCCGCGTTTTTACCATTTTAGATAGGTTTTCGTATGAAATTAAAAATTTCGATATGTTCCAAGAACGCACACGCTCACAGCCGAAATTATTTTATTGCTAGTTGTATAGGTGTATAAAAAGAACATTTTAATATAGTGGGTATTATAAATATGATTCATCGTATTGTTTATCAATTTCTTAACCGATGTTTCGTAATTAAATGTAAGTATGTTTTAAGGTCTGACATGAAATGTAAATTGATAGTTGATATTATAAAGTTTACTAAGTCATATTGTTTTAAGACTTATAAATTTAGTAATTCTGATTTAATTATTTCTAATTCAAATAAATATTAGTAGACTAGTACATAACATTGTATAAGATATTGTTGGTTGAAACTCATCTTATTTTCTTACGATATGTCGCAAAATATGAAAAATATTAAATAATTAGTAGTGTGTCACCATAGTAAAAAACGTTGAGAAATATTTTTCCCCAACCTAATATATGGTATATTTAAAAATAAGATGACAAATTAACAACATTTTTGTAGCAAAAATTTTGATATTTACAATTATTTTATAATTTTACTAAATATTATAGAATCATTTTTTATGTTTGATTAAAGTAAAAACTTATATTTCATAAATATAATTCATCGATGTAGCTAAAACATAGTGCTATAGATTATCAGGTTATCTAATATTCAAAACAGTATAATTATTCCGGGGAAATTATTAAAACACCCGTTCGTTTTAAGGGAATCGCAAGTCATGATTTTCTTTATCTTTCTATCACGTGCGTAATATAAGAATTTCGATATTTTTTATTTTCTATGTACTGATCGGTCTATTGACGTGATAAAAATTTTGAAAACTTATTTTGATTCGTCGTAGAGACATCTTTAGATCAACTTCCCCAATTTTTCGATTTTGTCCCCTAAAATTTCACAAAAAAGGATTAAACCAATTGGAAACATAAAAATGAACAAAAATTAACTTTATGGTTATGTTAAGTACAACATTTAAAAAATGTGAGAAAATCAATATAAAGAACACTTTACGACGAATTTAAATCAGTTTTCAAAATCTTTATCACCTTAATAGATTAATCGGTACGTTGAAATTAGGAAACACTGAAATCCCTATATTGCGGGTATGATAGAAAGAGAAAGAAAATCATGACTTGCATCCCCTTCACCAACCGTTTTTGTATGTTTCTATTTACTGAAATAATCATATTTTATATTTTTATTTATTGAATCATATTGATTTTGATGATATGTGTGGATAATTTTTTTTTTTTTTTATGGTACTACATTATATTCTAATCGTTGTCGAGATTTCTGTCATCGGACCACTACCGTTGAAAAACACCATTTATTTCAATAATCCGAACCAGGAGGTAAAAATAATTTCTCATATTATACTTACAACATGACGATTAAAGAGATTACTATACTGTTTAGTATTGATTATGAGAAACCACTAAATTATTTCAGGAATGTGATTGAAATAGCTATACTTACATTGATTTCGATAGCAGTACTAGTCGCATGTATTAAATACTGATATAGGCTCACTGTAACGGTGTGTCGATGACTGTTATTGATTTAAATTGTATCCGTGGACAATTTTTTTTTCTACCAGTGCTCAGGGTAAATATCCTAAAACAGGGGTCACTAATCAGTCAATCGTTCAATCAATCTAGTATTTGAACTATTTAGGAATAAAATTTGATCGTAACAAATAGAAAATTCTGTAAAACCCATTTTAGGTTTCACATCAGTAAACATACAATTATTTTTTTACTTTTCTTGAGTAATATCAGAATAATATATTATATTATTTATTATTATTGCGAAGAAACAATAAAGAAACAATAAATAATTATGAGACCTTTCTTTCTTTTTTTTTTGTTTATCATACAAATCTCCTACTAAAATCTTTTAGATTTCGATCACTAAAAACTTGAAATTTTGAATGTAGTTCACTTGTTTTAAAATGTTAGTGACTCTTGGTCTAAAAAGTCCACAAGGAGTACACGACATAATTACGAGCTCTAATCGTTCGCCGAGATTTCTGTCGGCGGATCACTACCGCTGCACACAACTGCGGTACAGTTTTAAAGTATCATTATACGAAATGCCAACCAACGCTACCGAATGTAATTTAGAGAAAACCGCGTCTGGCCGGGGGTTGAATTTTAAATCACGTTACACTCGTTGTCCGGAAACCTTCGGCGAACCGTCTTGCGCGTAGTCGTAATTTTCGGGAAATTAACTGTAGATCAATGAGTACACCACGATGAATGAAATTTAAACGCGCTCGTCATGCCAGTTCCTTATTACCATTATGGTATTATTATTATTATTATTTTATTATTTGTACAACGACTACTAGCCACGAAAATGATATATTTATGTAAAATGTGTAATAACCAATAACTAATACGTTGTTGAGGTTAACGTTCAATACGACAACGAATTAGAGGTGCTTTACGAGATAATATTACGTCGCGTCTGGACTTATTCAAAAATCGTTTCATTTCATTATGAGAAAAATTTGATAGCAACCACGATCTTGGAACTTGAGATTATTATAATGATACAATACGTATACGTGATTAATTGTATGCACTGAATTTGCATTAACATGGTTGGTGGTGGAATCGTTAAACTGGTTTTGAACGTTGTCGAGTACAATGATTTTGTTAACTATTTGTGTAAATATTTCAGGGTTCTATTTTTTTTGGTGAAACACGATTACGCAATGTTTCCTTTTTTTGACCCGACTAATTATACTACAATTGCGCAAAAAATATGTAACACGATTGCGCCCCAATCACTTTTTACCTGATCAAATTACAACACCATTGCGCACCAATTTGTATGTGTATATACTATGTATAATAATTTATATACAACATAAAATAATGTATACAATACATACTTTCTATAATTTGTATATACATGCACTCAAACTAGTAATTCACAAAATGCACTTTTTCAAAATCAAAATGAAATGTTGATTGAGCTAATGATAGTTATAATAAAAATATCGACTAATGACTATCAGTAAAGAAAAAAAAAAATTTATTAGAAAAAATGTCGACTATTGACCATGTCAATAAATATATTTAGCATACATGTTATTTAGAAAAAAACAATTTTTAACCAAGCCAACCATAATAATTTGTTGACAATCCTAAGCCTGTAATAATCGGGAAGAAAAATTGTGAATTTATAGGTAATAAATCTGAATGCATGTATATAAAAATTATATGTAAAAAGTATGTGTTGTATACATTATTTTATGTTGTACATAAATTATTATACATAGTATATACATGTAATTTGGTGCGCAATGATGTAGTGATTTGATCAGATAAAAAGGGATCGGGGCGCAATTGTGGTGTAATTAATCGGCTCAAAAAAGGAAAAATTGCGCAATCGTGTTGCAGCCATTTTTTTTATCTTTATTACTTTTTGATGAAATTAAATTTAAAAAAATAATATGTAGGTATTTAGAGATTACATTAATTATCAAACAATTTATTAGGGGTTAGTTAAATGCATTTATTTTATTTAAATATAGATTAATATTCAAATTCATAAAACTTAATACTATGTGCACAAGTAATACTAATATAAACTAAAACATTATAGTTCGAAAGTTGATCGTAATACGCATATGAAGGTTTAAATGAAAACTTTTAATTTATGACTTATCCAAACAGTTTTTTTTTTTTTTTTTTAAATATATTATTTATATACTTTTAGTTTTAATAAGTTACTTTTAGTTGTACTTGAATCATCTATCGGATTCATTAAAAATGCAAGTGATATATTTTATTATATAATTACCATTTACCAATCTTATGGTAGGTATGTATACAATATAAATAAATTTTAATATGAGTACAATATATTTAATGAGATATGAAGTAAAGGTTTCGAAATGATTTGAATAATAATATTTCTCAATATCTTAAATTAAATATAAATATATACAGATATATTTTAACTATATAATACCAAATCAATTTATATAGAATCCATTATTAAATGTAGGTCAGCAAAAAATCAAAATTGAATGATTATATCAGATTGAGGACGAAAAATAATTACTATACACAATATTATGTAAAAAATGTATACAACAAAAATGAATAGATTAAAAATTATATATTTTGAAATACTTCAAATAATTATTATACGAAATTACTTAAACACAAGCTATAAGTTACTATTTTTAATTTTTAATAAAATAAATCCATTATTCGATGAAAAAATTTTTCACAGAATGTGGAAAAAAATACAAAAAACAGTACGTTGTAAATAATTATAAGTTCTTTGGATGATATTATTATTAACCTGTCCTAATTTTTGTATTTCTCTTATTTTTCTGAAGCGCTGTTTATTACAGCTAATTACATAATAACCTAATAACCTTTGTAATAAATATAAAGTAATATATATATATATATATATATATATATATTTATCGAACCTAAAAACAATTATTAAGCCTCAATATTTTATTTACAAATATATAATCTAAGTAAGTAAACTAATAATAGCCATGAAAAAAAAAAATGTGTACAATGTATATCTTATAAAATATATAATAATAAATAAACATTATTAAACCTCCACTCATCTATCGGTGAAATATGGTAGGTCAATTTACTTTTTTTTTAACCTCTTAATAGAAACTTACACTTTTGTTGGTGCTTAAATAACAATTAATTAAAAAAAAAAATTTCGGAATTTCTATAATTTTTTTGAGTAGTAAAATTATTTGTGTGCTTTTAAGCGGCATGAAAAATCTACAATAAAAAAAAAAAAATTAAAAATACCATGTTATCTCTTCTTTGACCTTTTTTCTCTTCCACACAATCGGCTGTATTTTTAATTAAATTTAATTATTTGTACAAGCACTTTAAATTGAAAAACTGACTAGCATTTATTTTGCACGACACTTGTTTTTTATTTGTACTTACACAATTATCAAGGCCAAAATGTTAATCTTAGCATTGTGATTGGCGAGAATGAAAGAACGATTGGCGTCTGTCCTAACTCCTAATTGTGTGTGGTCTACGGAACCGACATGTTCTTTTTACTAAAAATCGTGTGGTACTAGCCTATTGTTGTTACCACAAAAGGAATAAATCACGCTAACGCATTTCCCGCGTGTTATCTTTTGTATGTTTTTAGTGTAAACATGGCCCGGAGGGACTTTACATGCATTAAAAGCTAACAGCATTTTCTATTCCGCTTTTGCTCTCAAGGCACGTGGTTCGTTTAGACTCGTTTGTCCTTTTACAATGCACAAAGATTATCCATGAATTTTAACACAAGAAAACGATAAATTATGTTATTAAATTAATGCAATATTATTAGATACGATACGAAACGTAAAATTATCAACATTGGTATCCGAAATAATTATTCATTGTAATTTAACATGTAATTTGAAACAAAACATGTGAAATTTGAAAGAAATAAGTTTTTAAAAAAATGTTCACCTTTTGTATTGCATACCTATCATTTTTTTCTAGCGTACGTGCACAAGGAATACAACACGCAAATTTTATAGATAATATAAAAGATTTAAAAATGTATTTAAAAATTTCTATCAACGCTTTTTAACAAAGTGAACAATTTATTAATATTTACATAAAAGACAATCAAACTATTTTATTTTTACTAAATAATATGTACAAATACTAAGTTCATGCAGTTCATTAATATATTAACCACAATACATGTAAATACTTTATTAGTAATAATTTATTACGTTTTATTTAATTATTTAATATTTTTGGTGAATTGACAAATGAAATCGATATGAGTGGTCTACCATGTGTTACACATAAAAAGAAACCTAGACTTATAACTTTATGAGAAAAATATTGTGGTTACTCTGCATTAAATTAAAACTAAGTTAAATTTGTTAGATGATGAAGCAGTTTTTGACAACGGAGAGAGAATAGATCGTTTAATTCAAATAATTTGATTAATTTTAGTTCAGAGTCGTTGTAGAGGTTATATAGTTCTACTCAGGAATGTCTATAGCCGTAACACGAGTACAGTACAACATTTTAATTTTAATTATAATAACAGAGATAAATAATTTCATTCATAAAACAAGTGACTCTTGGTCTAACTAAAACCGGTCTACATTTTGTTAAAAAATGTTTGGGCTATATATTTTACTGGCTTTCGTTGTTTTCCGGTACTGTTTTCTTTTAACTAAAAATAAATTACCACTCTCAGCTCTTAGACACAAGTGCAATATGTGATAAATTTACAACCTTTAGATAAGAACTACTTGAACAATTCAATTGATATTTTTTTTGTTTTTTCGAAGTAAAAAAAAAACAAACATAATGCTATAAAATTAATATTTAGGCTTCCAGACTCGCCATAAAAACTTAAATTATTAAAGTGTAAAACGTTTATTGATATTTTTCTAAAATATATAATGTGCAATGTGCATTAAATATGTTTGTACAGATATAGCAATCGATTACGTAATCTATATTTTATTTTTATCGTCGTGTGGATGATAAAATTTTTAACATTTTATCAAACCTATAAATAATGTTGTATTTAACGAACAACAACAAAAATACCTTCTCAAAAACTCCACTGCAACATATTAAATACTAAGTAGACAGGTTAAATTTCATAAATGCTTTCACTGTACCCGGAAACATGTTATTGAAATTGTTTTAATTATTTTATTTTGCCTTTGTGGATTTTAATTTACTCTAATTAATTTTACTAAAAAAAAAAAATCGATTCTATAAATATTAAATAACTACATTCAAATATGTCTATATGAAAATAACCTCGAATTAGTTGTAAGTCAAAAGCATTTTATTACGATGGAACAATTCATAAAAAATATTAAAATAGTATATATATTTAACAAGCAATTAAATATCAAAGCACATTAAAAATATGTTTTAGTTTACAATGCTATATGGGAAAATGTTTTGTTTAACATAAAACTCTATACAATCATATTAAAGCTTATAGATACGAATATTCAAACATTTCTGAAAAAAATCAATTCATTGGTCTATATTATATAGCAGTACTAAAAATTATAGTAATATACAATGTATGACGATTCATCGTCAATATCGTTATAATTTCGACTTTCACTTCGTGATAATTCCAATGCAATTGAATATTTATAAAAAAAAACGTCGATGTATCGACACCAAAAAATTAATGTATAAATATCGATGTTTTTTCTGCCCATCCCTATTTCTCACTCTCGTCTCCGATCCGTCGAACAAGTTGCACCAAAACCAATTTGTCGTTAAGCACTAACTTTTGCCGTGAACCATATTTCCAATAACTCGAATGGGGGCAGGGGTGTGTAGAGCTCCTTTATTATTTTTTTTTTTTTTTTTTACATATCTAAACTATATTTTTTCACTGGAACGGGAGGGACGCCACGTTCACCTTAACTAATATCCAAAATAATTTTTATTAAAATGTGAATTTCAATTTACATACATTTTATAATGAATATTACAATTTATAATATCAAAACTATTTTTTATACTTGATTATAGACACATTGAGCTCCGCTAGTATAACTACTTATCAGTGCCCAGTCTATGTTTGCTGAAAATACGTTCGGTCAATTACTGACTACGCAACATGGTTATCGATAGAACCGTGTTATACAGTAAGCGTTGAACTAACAACCCACGCTTTGCAACATACAAAATATATAATTGATCAAAATTCAAATTCAAATTTATGTTAAATATAATTCTATTTACGATTAGTACTTATATAGGTACATGAGAAAATACATTTTCTTAGTAAAATATTATATGGTGGTTACAACGGCATCGTCATTTTAAGAAAAATAAAAATAGTGATGTCTGGTACTTACAGTTATAATTTGGTATTACACTTTATTCATTGTTTGGTTTGTTATTAATATTATTGATATTTATATTTCGAATTAAAAAATTTGTGTAGCTCAAATGTGGTATTCAAAATATATGGAAGGTCGGTGGAGGGTAGTTTGGGGGTTAAGGCGGGTGTTTGTTAAATAATTGCGCACGTGAAACACAGTTTCTAAATTGTTTGACTGAGCTCTTCTACTTAATTTTTCCCAATTCAAGCATTGATATCTCAAATTCAATACCAGAATCCCATAGATATTAAAATATTTTTGTTACCTAATGATTAAATTGGTGTTGTGTTATTTGGCTTATTTTAATTTTATCTAAAGTTTACATATTTTTGTGTGTGTACGGAATTATTTCGTGTAGGTAAACGCCTTCATGGTTATGCGTTTATATGCAACTATTGATATATATTTTTATTAATCTGTTTATAATGTTATATATTAATAGATTTATAGAATATATATTAATATTTCTACTCACTATTTCATACATATTTAATTTTAATTTTTAATCGAACGTCAATAGTTAAAGAAGATTAAAATGTACAAGCGTTTTAAAATTGTTGTCACAAAGTCTAATTGTGTTAACTGTAGTTCAAAATATAAATCTAATTTATTTTCACGTAACGACATAATTTATTATTTATTCCAAAAAAATGAAATATTTATGTCCTAAATAATAAAATAACACAAATGGTTGATAATTTTTGTTATTTTCTTCAAAATTGCACCACTTCAATTATTAATAATATTTACATTTTTATTTTACACTTTTGTTTTTAAATTAACAAAATATAACTGATATTATAGTTAACTAACTAAACTACCCACGAATCTAAATTTTAAATATCATTACAATCATTCGTGTTAAATTAAATGAAAATTGATGATTTATTGATTGATGTCAGTTCCTTCTTATTAATAGTCACATTAATTTTGATAAATTATAATAAAATATTATAATCGTCTCAAAACTGTCTAGAGAAATGTACAAAACATATTTTATTTTACATAAGTCTCGTTATCAAGTTATTTTTTTCTAATTTTCTATGCATATTTATTTATTTTTAAAAAATGTGTTATGTTTTATTTATTTTGCCAGCGTACTCGTTTGCTTATTAAAACTATATGTTTTATAATATGTGAATACAATAAGTATAAACTATATGTATATATACATTATTGATAGTTAACATGGTGTTTGTTTTAATATATTACTCGGTTTAACATAGTTAGGTTTTAAATTTTTTCTCAGAAAACAACGTATTTTCTTAAGACCAATTTGTTTGGCGGAGAGGGGGGTAAATAATTGTAATTAGATAAGATAGATAAGATTGGATAATTGAATCTAACTTTACCAGTGATAATTTGTATGGTACGGTTAAGTTTTCTGATAACTTTGTGGCAATGTGCGCTTCTTGCCCAAACACGGGCCTAATATTCGGCCCGACAGTACTCTAGCGCTATTGCAGATATCTGTAAGACCTTAGTATTGCTACTCTAATTTGAGCCTGTAAGTTTGGAAATTGTTTGTTTTTTCTTGAATTTAGCTTATTTTTACTTCCTTTAGGTGTTTTTTTTTATAATTCAGAAACCTGTTGATTCTCATTCCCAGATATTTTGAGCATTCTTAATTGGCGATATGATTATCTCCAATCCTTATTTTCCTTTTTTGTAGTTCTCTATTTGCTTATCGATTATTAAGATATAACGTGACGTCCACTGTTTTGTTCGGATTAAGAGTAAAATGATATTTGATGAAATAGTGTTGTAGATTTAGTATGTCATTCACCATAGCGAGATTCTTGGGCTATTAGAGCATTGTCATCGGCATAAATTAATTTTCTTGAAATTGTATAAGCTATATCGGATGAATACACGTTAAACAAAATCGTTAGTAGTACAGAACCCAGAGGGAGACCAGTATATTTTAAGCATTTATATCAACTGGCCTTGCTATTAGAAAATAAATTGTACTTTCTGTTATTTTTCATCTTTTAATTTTTGACAACATAAGAATCAGGCCTCTTTCCATACTATGTCGTACGCAGAGAATAAGTCGAAGAAGACGGCACCAGACTTATCTTTGTGTTGAAAATCATTCTCACCATATGTTTCAATCGCTAATACTTGATTACAACAAAATCGGTCTTTCCTGAATCCGGTCTGTTCTAGGGGATATACAAGGGGAAAAGTGGGAATCAGATAACCCCATTATTTTTTTTGTTTTTCCTTATATTATGTAGTGTGCATTATAATAAAATATTTTGTGATATTATGAATCTATTAAGCTATTGAATTTTGACAATTTTGTCAATACTGAAAACCATTATAATTTTATTTTCGTATAGCAAATTAATGTATATTTGGTATTATGGTTGAAATGGTCAATGACGACTATGATTATACATTATTATAGCTTATTTTATTATTTATAGAATTAATATTATGTATATAACAATATGTATGTAATCTCGACTAAATGGGCTAATGGGCTTCCACTGAGTGTCCGTATTTAAAATATTATCGGATACTATCGTTGTTATTAAGTTATGAGAAATGAAAATGAGATCATTATTGCTACGGATTTAGTTCACTGCGTATACATAGTACCATTGATTATAAATACTATATATATAGTATTTATAATCAATGATAGTACATACTATTTATCTGAAATCTAAAAAAAAACAAGGGATTATTGATAATTGCACCTATTGTGGATTCATGGAGAAATATTTCATAATTGTACCTACATTTACAAAAATAGCAGTGCCATTAGTCGTCAATGCTACATTTCGATTATCAAGTTTAAAACACTACATCAATTAATCCAGTTTTGGTCAAATGTACATTATTACTTATTGCACTCGGTGCGCACTGAGTACATATAATACATCAAATTGAAAACGATTTAATTATAATTTCTGCTGTATGATGTATATATATATATATATATATATATATACCATAATTTACAATAAATTCAAACCTACTAGCATTTGACTTCATCCAACAGTGAATAAAAATATTATAGTTATTAAACAATAAAGTTGGTAACCATAACATATGTTATAACTTATGATAATAGTTATTACTGTTATATATTAATCAAATATGAGTAATAAAAGAAAAAATAATACTCTGTTTTCATACTTAAATAAAAGTACAAAGTCAGTTTTCAATACTAACTAAGTAGAAGATTTGAAAGGATGAGGGATTTTTCAAATTTCCCCCTCCCCAATCAAGCTATGTTGTTTTTTTTTTTTTTTTGATCCCTCCCTTTCAGAAATCATGTCTACGCCACTATTTTCTATGGATAGTACATTTTTCAATATGGGTTGTATTCTTTTAAGTATAGGTCTCTTGAAAAGTTTATATATGGTGGACAGTAGTGAAATCGTACTCGTACATAATTTTTCATTGTCCTTGAAAATTATGAATTGTGTAAAAAATATATTTATACAGTTTTTGCAGTTATTGTACAAGTTTTTTTTTTAATTTTTAAAAAAGATACTTATTGTAACGTAAAAAATGCACCTTTTTAATTATATACGATTTAACAACCATAGTTTTGAATATAAAATTCTGTAACTTAAACGAAATGATTATTACTATCATAGCCTAACTGTATTCTAATTTCTAAGAATTATTCATTTGACAAATTATTTACGATTTCAACAACTCTAGGAAACAAAGCATACTCCTGAATCATATTTTAAAAAGTTATTTATTCAAGAACTATAATGAAAAATGTATTGCAAATTTCTATTCATGCGAATAATGCAAGACTTCTAGAAAATATATCGCGTGTATCAGTCTATATGACATATTAGCTACCATAATATTTATTTTTTTCGATAGGTTTTTTTTCTGTTTTGAAGTGAAAAAACTTATAAGAGAGAAAAAAAATAGTGTGCTGAAAAATACTCCATATGGATGTGTCAAATTTAAATCTGTATACATTTTTTAGTACAACTTCTAATGGATAAAGATTATAATTCCAAGTTTAAACGAACAGAGAAGATTAAATGTAATATTAGTTATTGTTGTTCTCTTTGACTTTAAAAAGTTCTTTCTTGCTTTGTCACTATTTTATCCATCGTATTTAATTTTACACACATAGTTATATACATATATATGCATAAAACAATACATATATAAATAAAAATGTATTCAAAATATTATCCTAAACAATACATCAGTCTGTAGGTATATACATGTATACAGTTGACGTCCTTTATAAAAAACACGGATATACGAGATATATCGTAAGG
>NW_020272943.1:163272-164428 GCF_003268045.1 Sipha flava
TTTTTTCTTCGTTACCTAATTTGACCTAATATTTTTATTTACGTACGTATTAAATTCTTGTTGTAGATTTATTTATAGTTAAATCGTGTAAACTTTTACAATTTAAAGATTTTTTGTGGATAGCAAAAAAAAAATACGTTATAAACAATATTGTGGATTCGCGTGTTGAACAGATATTTAAGGATTTAAAAAAATATACAAAACACCAAAGAAAATATAATAACATTCGTACAGTGGTATACTTATGTAAGTTGTTAAGTACTAACAATTTACCATGTTTACCTTCATATTTATTTCAAAAATTTAATATTTAGATTATAATCAAAAAATGTCAATGTTTATTTTAATAATTTTATTATTATTTTTTCTTTACAGAATATGGGAACAATATTTGGTGTTCACAATCGTCTTCACATCGCTGCAGGAATGTTGCTATCCAGCTACTTGATTATAGCTCAGACATCATATATTCGAAATGGTTAGTGAATATATAACTATTACTATAAAATATATTATCAAATAAACATGTAGTGATGGTTCTTGATTATTTATGTATGACTACAAATTAATAGTTTACATAAAGAAGTAAATAAATACTTAGCTTGGAGTATAATTATATTTTTAATGTATGATCGGTTTTTTATTAAAAATGTATACACAAAAGTTTATTCAATGTCAATAAAATCGCGACTATAAAATTAATTTATGATAAATTTTCAATTCAAAACCGGTCGTACATTACAAATATAATTACATTCCTGGTTACCAATTATTTATTTCTCTCTATTTATTTATATATTGATTTACGAATGTTAATTATTTACTGTTTTACTATTTTATTATAAATATGTATTCGAAAAAAAAAACACATTGTGAATAGAAATACACTATATACATAGATACAATACGTGTTTATTAATAATACATTATTTTTAATGAACAAATAATTAGAAGCATTTGTTATAAATACGTATATCCCGGTATCGTAAAAAATGTAAAAAAAATACAATAATAAATACACCCTTTTTTGAAGAAAATTATATGGATAGTTTATACTTAACGATTAGTTTATTACAAAACGCTTGGTTTGCATTGGGCATTTCTCATAATTCTTTACGTTTTCTTTGCTCGTTGTTAGTTTTTAGTGAACACAATT